>NC_142371.1:18721949-18866949 GCF_059441005.1 Hippichthys cyanospilos
CTCTGTTGCACACTCCGTCCGTCGTGTCCTCACGCCTTCCTCCCCGCGACACCCTTTGCCTCATCTCGGGAAACTCGGCTCGGGAGATGAGCTGCCTTTTTTATTAGTCCTGTATCGAATGTACCCTGTTCATAACCGCGCTCCCGAGAGCCTTCCTATTCATTTGTCCACTGTAGTGGACGTTAGTTTTTGCTCTTTGTCTTTTGACTTGTGGAGCGACCTTACTAAATCCTAGTGTGCCCATTAGAGGACAACCTGGCCTTTCTAATGACACGTTTGGGTGTGATTCAATTCACTTTGCTGTCTTGCTGAGACTGAATGTCCACCACAGTGGACACAAATGTATTGGCTGGGTTACAGGACTGAAACTACTTAAAGCAGCAGTTTGCAATTAGCAGCAATTAGTGAACTTTTTAAAGAGGATTTAAGCTTGAGACCGTTCACATTAAAACCAATTTTGAAGCCACTGACGGCTATTAACGTCAAAGATAAGATCAACGAACAAGCCGCCACTGACAGCTACTGTATATGAGCAAAAAAAAAGGGAACAGGGCTGCCACTGAATAGTTGAACTGAGCTTACAATGAACGAGGTAATGCTAACGAAAACAGCAAGATGAGCTAAAAAATCACTTATGTAGACAAAAAGTAAAGTAAATCTGTAGATGCACATAAAATACCTTCACGCAGGCATATATTTTTTATCCTCTGCAAAGAATGACTCACAATGTTGCGTTTTTCTGAGTGCACACCAGAGGGAGCTGTATAGCGTCTTGTAAATTGAAGCAGTAAAAATGGCAAAACTCTTAATTTCTGAAGTATTTTAGAATGTTACTATAGTACAATTGAGGAAATTATTTATTTCACCTTCTTTCTCTTCTGGCATGATGTGGGGGGGGGGGGGGGGGTTATGACACCAGCTCGGTTGACGACTAAAAATACTTTGTCATCTTTAGCCACAAAATCTGTCATCAGAAATTTTCCAACCGCAAAGCAGGAAGTTCAGAAGAAGAAATCGAGAACTGGGTCTAAAATTAAGCCCAACCCAGCAGAGTGTACGTTCACTTACACACGCGCGCGCACACGAACACACACACACACACACACACACACACACACACACACAAATAAAATGTATCTGATTTAAATAGCAAGAGGATTATGCAGTGATGCATAAAAACACATCTGTCTTACAAGCGTACAGTGTGTTAAAATGCATTAAAGCAGCAACTCAAACCCAACAACCAATGCTAAATAGTGTGCAGTTACTTTTATATATGTTGTATGACACAAGCTAGAAAAATAGCTGTTCTCTATTTTTTTTTTTTTATCGGTTATCTCATTGACAAGAACGACAAAAGATCGTTGTCATAGTTAAATTCTGAAAATCCATTACAGAACAAGGAAACGTGTAAAGCCAAAAATGATAAATATGAAAGTTTATGCATTCTTTGTGAGAAGCGTGCTTGCCACAGAAGCAGCCACAAGTTTAGCCTACTTCATCAATGCAAAGCACCATTTCAACAGCCATTTTTAAACTCTCTTTTTTCCAAATTCTTGACAAAATATTGATTGTTTTATCACCTCCCCCAATCCATCGCATGTCCAGGTGGTATCACGGCCACCTGTCTGGTCCAAACGCAGAGAAGATGCTGATTGCGCGAGACGAGTCGGGTACCTTCCTGGTCAGAGAGTCCTTATCCAAACCGGGAGATTTCGTCCTGTCGGTTCTGACGGACGAGCGCGGCAAAACGGGGGCCAGGAGGGTGTCTCACATCAAGATCATGTGTCAGGTGCGTGTACGTCGCTTTATCCTCATTATAGTTTTTTTTCCACTTCTTTCAGTTGTATTTTTCTTCTCTTTGCAGAATGAGCGGTACACCGTGGGGGGCTCGGACATGTTCGACACGCTCAGCGACTTGGTGGACTTCTACAAACGGAAAGGCATCGAGGAGATTTCCGGAAACTGGGTTCACCTCAAACAAGTAGGCCGCAGTACAGTGATAAACACTAGGAATGAGACCAGACTTAAACTCCATGAGGATGAACTTATTACATTAAAATTACCTGCGTGGTAATTTTTTTGAATATTCAATAGTATTGCCATCTGCCCAATAAACGCAAAGTTTTGAAAACTGGATCATTTCTATTGGGCATTATTTTATTGTGCGAATTTTGCGGAATGAAGACGATATGACTTTTGTGTGCACCCGGCAGCCGTATTACTCCACCAGAGTGAACGCGGCCGACATCGACAGCCGGGTGAGACAACTGGACCAGACTACGCTCATGGAGCAGGAGGCCGAGGGCGGGAAAAGCAAGGCGGGCTTCTGGGAGGAGTTTGATGTAAGGCGCATCAATAGTCGTCACGTTACCGTCTGCGCTGGAGGTTTTCGGCCATCTTGCGGCGCTGACGTAAGCGTGAACATTCGATTTTTTGCAGGCTCTTCAAAAGTTGGAGATGAAGGTGAAAAAGAGTCGAGAAGAAGGCATGAGACCGGAGAACAAGTCCAAAAACAGATACAAGAATATTCTTCCTTGTAAGTCCTGTATTTTCATTTATTGCATATGCAGTGGGCCATATTATGAAAAAAATCATTTTAGGTCTGTTATACTGCCCCCAGGTGATCAAAGTGCACATTACACGTCCAAAATTTGAGCAAGATGGTTAAATACAATACTCAGTCAGCTATTTTCAACAGTAATATTTTAATAATATATTTATTACTTGTTCAACAAATTCATCATTTTCATTCAAAATTGATGCACTAAATAAGTAAAGTGTCCTTTTATTTTTTCACATTCATTTGTCATTACTAAATAGAATTTATTACCTCTGTAGTGGACCGTAGCATTAAAAAACAAAAAAACAAAAATCGTTTACGCTTGTGTTATACTGCCCTCGGGTGGTTAATTTGCAACATTGCAAGTCGAAAATTTTAGCAAAATTGTGCGTCAAAGGGATACTTAGCTCATTTATTCAGCAGCAGTTAAAAGTTAATATTTTGTTTATTAGTTATTCAACAACTTCGTTGTATTTCATCTTCAATCTATACACCAAATAAGTTAAGTATCCCTTTAAATGTGTTTACATTCGGGATTTCTAAATTTCAATTTTTGCTCATGTAGTCCCCATCAAGAAAAAAAAACGTCTACCACAGGTAGTTAAAATGCAATCCAAAATTTTAGCAAAATTGTTAAAGGGATATTGCACTCATGTAGTCATTAATGGTAATAAAAACATATTTTGTTTAAACGTTATTCACCAACTTCTTTCTATTTCATGTACAATTGCTCCACCTAAGGACTAAAATATCCCTTTAAATATTTTTAAATTGGCTTGTCAATTTTGTTTATAGTATTATTCATGTTATTTTTATTTATTTTTTTACCTACACCAGTAGCCATGAGCTGAAGCAAATATTTTGCGTTGTTGATTGCAGTCAACGACACAAGAGTCATCCTGCAGGACGCTGACCCCGACGTGGTGGGTTCGGATTACATCAACGCCAACTACATGCGAGTACGTCCCCCGACTCGTGTCAAGTCGCACCAAAGGCGCCATTTAAAGTCGACTTACCCGGGCCGCTTTGCAGAACACCTTGTGGGAGTCGGAGAATCCCAAAGTTTACATTGCCACTCAAGGTTGCCTAGCAACCACGGTCAATGACTTCTGGCAGATGGTGTGGCAGGAGAACACCAGGGTCATCGTCATGACGACGAGGGAAGTGGAGAAAGGCCGGGTCGGTGTATTTCCTCATATTTGCTGTGATATTTCACTTTGGTTATGATATAAGCTGAATCCAGAAAATGTATTCATTATATCATGAAAGTGATACAAAAATTTGATTATCAGTCCTACCGGGGAAAATAAGGAGAGTTTGGCATGTTTAGAAGCGCCTCCCAACACTTCAACATAGTTCCTTCACAACAATATGCCAAAAGATGGCGCCAGAGCACTACCTTTCTACTGTATTTGATGGGGCTTTGGCGCCATCTTATGGTGAGTTTATAAAATGAGCTTTTGCTTTTCTCCAATTCGAATTGAGCTAACTATAATCTTATATATTTATTATTATATCGTGGTTCACCTTTCGTTGTTTCAATGATTTTCTTTTTTGCCTTCTACTAATGTTCTAGTAGAATGTCCCTTCTACTAATGAACTTTTGAGTGTTTAAAACAAAAAAATTGAGTAAATGTTAATATTGAGAAAAATGTTTTAAATGTGTTGAGTGGTTTTACTGCCTTTAAACATATAAGTGACAGAAACAATTAATTAAAATAAAACTAAAGATAGTGTCATTAATGAAATGAAAATGAAGTCATACAATTTAATAGAAAATAATGTATGATAATTTAAAAACAAACTAAAAATGATATAAGACCACATAGTGAAAGATAATAAACAAAAAATGTGATAACAAATCATTTAAAAAAAAGAATGAACATTTTTCTAGGCTCCACGATTTGGTTGTTGTTTTACTTGTCATTTTAAATTGATATAAAAGTCACCTAGCCCAACAAGTAGAACTTCCATTCTACAAGTCCCTCGTTTTAAAATAAAAATGGCAGGGTCATATTAGCTCATTGACAGCTAAAAAAAAAAAAAAAAAATCTTCTTATCTGGGCTAACAGTGAATGACTTTAGTTTGAATAAACATGTTAAGTTTGAACAAATAAAAAAATCTTTGTTAATGTTAAAATTGCAGAATTTTGCCCCTTCGGGAGCTTTATATAAATTGTGTCGACTACACTGGCTTTAAGGGCCTATTCATTGTGAGTGTCAGGCGCCTTAAACCATGAAATCTAATCACCGCGCTGACTCCATTGGGATTAGATTTAACCTTCTAGAATTCAGCAGTAGTTCTTGTAGTATTTTGAAAAACCTGAATGAAGTCTTAAGGATTGCTTTAACACTGAATGTGTTCGAAATGATGTTTTTTTGGTCTATTTTTTGTATACTTCAGAATAAATGTGTGCCGTACTGGCCCGACAGCGAGAGCTCCAAGGAAGTGGGCTGCTACGTGGTCTCCTCCAAGTCGGAGAGGGAAGCCACCGATTACAAAGTCCGCGTCTTGGAGTTGATGCCCGTCAACAAGGTGACGTCTCTGACGCGTTTGACCCGGCGCCCGGGTCAAACTCGCTTACGTCAGCCTCCCGTCGACAGCCCAAGCAGGCCCGCCTGGTTTGGCACTACCAGTACCTGAGCTGGCCCGACCACGGCGTGCCCCAGGAGCCCGGCGGCGTCCTCAGTTTCCTCACGCAAGTCAACGCCAAGCAGGTGGAATTTCCCGACGCCGGCCCCATGATCATACACTGCAGGTACACACACGCGTACAAAAGGTCACCACATTCAGATACAAATAAAAATTCAGCACACATCACATCATTTCTGGGTTCAAAAGGAAAAACAACTCATTTCTCAGGTTATTAAGTACCATTTTTTCTCAGATATCGATGGTGTAAGGTATCATCTTCGCGTTACTACCATTTTTAGTGAATTTATAAACGGTGAAAGATGGTTCTGGAAAATAGCTTCTTGGAACTGTAGATGAGCATAATAAACTGATATCATAAAAATTAAGTCTACAACTTCTTTGTAGTTTAAATGATTACACTATAAAAAATATTACTGTATCTAAGATCGATCCCTGAGGAACTCCGTGGCAAAGATCAAGCCCATCAAACTCAGACTGTTCTCGTGTGTCATCCAGAGAAGATACATCGCCATTTTTAGTACAGAACATTTTTTTCTTGTTTCTACATTATCTCTGGAATATCATGCTAGCAAGTGCAGCGCAATACTATGAAAACAATCCATCTTGTTTGGTGACTACATGCATTTTGAAGATTAAAATGGGCTTAATTTTAGGATTACTAGAGTAAAAGGTTTCAAGTCAACTGATAGTTTATCCTTGAGGAATGTTGCCGCTTGTGAGGCCAGGAATATAAAAGCCCGTTTTGTTACATACGAAACGAATACCTAACCCTTCCTATTGTGCTCAGGTGTTGCGCAACACTTTCCCTCTGAACCCAAGTGACCTTTACTTATATTTTGCTAATTGGCGCCTGCAGAAATATTTCACAGTGTTCATCACGTATCTATAATAAACAGAAGACTAAGATAGCATGCTAGCATTCTCGAGCTAACACTCTAATCGCTAGCTTAAATGCTAACCCTAACTCAATGACAATCACTAGTGATCTTAAGTATGATATTCAGTTTTATTCAAAAGAGTGCATTTTCTCACCCCTTTTCGGTGCGTCTAATAGTGCGGAAAATACTGTACGCTTACAAAATAAAGCATGTCTGTAACCTTAGAAAAATAAACTCTCGAGTATATTTGGCTCTTCAGTAGTCTAAGTGTGACAATTTTTTGTAAACAAAACAACTGGGGAAATAAATGTACTACAGTTTATATTAACTGGCGGAATTCCTAGGGGCCATGACCACCCTCTAGTGGTGCCCCTGGTTACTACATCACTGATTGTGCTTTGTGTCTTCAGCGCCGGGATTGGTCGGACGGGCACCATCGTAGTGATCGACATGATCATTGAGACCATTGACACGATAGGTAACGCCCCAAAAAACTAACGCTTAACCTTGATGTGTCCATCTTGGTCCTCTCAATCTCTCCCGTCCGCCTCCAGGTCTAAACTGTGACATCGACATCTCCAAGTACATCCAGATGGTGCGCGAGCAGCGTTCCGGTATGGTCCAGACCGAGGCCCAGTACAAATTCATCTACCTAGCCGTGTCTGAGTACATCCAGACTACCAAGGCCAAAGATGGTGCCTCCATGGTAAGAAGAACCATTTTGATTATTAACATTTTTTTTATATCTTTTGGATGGGACGAGATCTTGCAAGATTAGAACGTCATGAAATTTCTCGTCTTTTTTCTCGAGTTTTTTTCTTAGTTTTTTGTTTTGTTGTGTAATGGAATAGACAGAAGACAGTGCTGCATGACAATAAAACACGCTGCCAAATGTGGTGAGAAGGCCAGTCTTCAAAATATGAATATATAAATATAAAATGCTTTTATTTTCAAGTTTTCACCGTAACAGCGTGTTGCAACGGTTAGTTTGCGCTGCGCAAACTGGAAATTACATTCTATCACCAATTTAGGGCACTAAAAACGACGGCAGACATTTTATTGTATGGTGCTTACTGTCAGTGTTTATTGCAGCATCTAGCATAAATTAGCTGCTAGCTAGTAGCACTCGATTGTGGCCGAGAGCCGTCACATTACTTTTTAGAACCAACATAATGGACAAAAACGTAAAAAAGTTACTCCCCTGTTTACATTTCAAAAGCTAAATTGTTCATTTTCTTGCAGTCTTGAAGCGTGTATTATTTTTTTTTTTTTACCAAATGTAGTCTTGGGGGATTTGGGGCTCATCCCATTTCTAATTTGGAATATTATTTAAAAAGTGTTTTTTTTTTTTTTAATTTTCAACACTCATTGACTCCCAAAGACGTATTTCTACGTCCTTACAGAGTTGAGCCATTCCATCTCAGGTACTTATTGACAGTATTTTTCAGTGTGTCAACATGCTTTTGAACCTCTCTCCGCTATTTAAACCCCACCGCCAGCAGACACTTTTATCAGCAGCCATTTTGTGAAAGACGAACTTTGACCTCCAAAGATTTAACCCCCGGCGTTGACCTCCTCCTACAGGAGGCCGAGATGGAGTATGAAAATTTGCAGCTCAAACACCCGCCAGGGAGCAGGAACGCGGCCAAGTGAGTTAGCAAAGACGCTTTTGACATCGCGCGGACGCTCCAAAAATGGCGCCCAGGTGTCGGCCGTCACTCGGCTTCCTCCGTTACGCCTGTTTTTTTCATTTTTTTTGTCTTTGCAGAAACAACGAGTCGGACATCTACGAGAACTTGAGCAAGGCCAAGAAAGACAAGAAGAAGGCCAAGTCGGATAAGAAAAGTGGCTCATTAAAGAAAAAATAAGTTTTATTTATGTGGGCCCGTTTCACATCGCAAAGGCTGCAAATGAGGAAAGTACGATTAGAACTGTACAGATGCGTTTACTCTATTGTACTCTATTTCTCTTATCTTTTGACCTTTGACCTTCATATCCTCACCTACAATAAAAATCAACCCAAGTGAGAATTCTGTTGGCAGTTTCGTGCATACTTCATACAAAAAAAATCGATCCAATCTCAATGAGTTACCATAACTCAAATGAATACTGTAAATCAATAAATCAAAATATGGATTTGGATTTGATTCCGCTCATTGTTTTCATGTTTTCTTCCTCCTCTGCGTATTTCAGGATTAAAAACAAAAGCATGTTTATTTTATGGTATTCATTGTTTTATGCCTGGAACAGTATTTGTTTGGGTAAAATGTTTTAGTTAACATAAAGTCATCGAGTACAAATATTTTGTTTTGAGTTAAAAAAATTTGTGCTGTCAAGCGAATCGCAAACATTTCCATAATTAATCACAGTTAATTGCATTTTTCAACAACAATTTTTGATGTTTGAGTAGAATGTTTTATCTTACATAAAATCAAGTACAAATATTTTGTTTGTGTTTACATTTTTTCGTGCTGTCAAGCGATCACATTTTTAAATGAATAGGCGTGAAAGTTTCGATAATTCATCACAATTACTTGCATTTTTCAACAACTATTTTTGCTTCTTGTACTAGCAGCTTTGAGTAAAATATTGAAGATAACATAAAATCAAATATTTTGTTTTGACTGAGAAAATGGATGGATGATTCAATAACTTTTTTTCTTTCATGTGATTTGTTTTTGTTGTTGTTGTATGAAAACAAAAACTTTGATTTATTGCTAAAGGCATTTTTCCCATTATATATATATATATATATATATATATATATATATATATATATATATATATATATATATATATATATATATATATATATATATATATATATATATTAGTATATTAATTAAAAATGTTTGGCACTGAATTTGATAGATTTTTCAAATGAAAAACTAATTATAATCTTCAATATTAATATTGCATTTTTTTTTTAAACACACAAAACCTTTTTTTCTCAATGGTTCTAACCACATGAAGAATTTGCTTTGTTCCAAGTGAGAGCCTTTCATGGGGGCGGGTCCAATCCTCCCCAGAGCAACATGCTCCTCCTCCCGGCTCTGAGACTCCGCCCCCTAGCGTGAAAGGCAATAGGGAAGAAGATTGGATGAAGCCTCCTCCCTCTCCTCGCTCCTTCCCTCCTTCCAAACTCTGGCATGAGTGAAAAAAGAAGCTGCGAGCCTTTTGTGAGTCACTTCTGCTTTCCGGGAATCGGACGTTCACCGTCGCGACTTCTCTGCTGCTCCCGCGCCGCCTTTTGCAGCCTGAAACCGCTCTGAGTGTTTTTGTGTGTTTGTGTTTGGAGTCCAGGAACAAGGCGGTATGTCCAAACCGGACTACTCTGGTGTTTTTCACATGGTGGAACAGGAGAACATGGACGCCTATCTTGCAGCTTTAGGTGAGATTTTTTTTTTTTTTTTTTTTTCCATTGCGGTGTGCAATGTTTTACACAGTGCCAGTTGCTTTGCTGCAATTCAAAAAGTACGGTGGTAAATCTGTGGCTCGCGGGCTTGATTTGGCCCGCCTGAGCATTTGATCTGGTCTATTGCGCAATTCCCCAAAAAGGTCGTTATTAGGTCATATCTGTGACTATAATTGGTCCGCCCCATAATCGGCATTTTACCAAATATTGACATTTTTATGAAACCTGATGGACAATTTTAAGTATCAGTCCTGAAGAACCTTACCTGGCTATTGAGCGCCATTGACGTAGAAATACGTGAATGGAAATCCTAGCAATGAGAATCGTTGACATCTTTTTTTTTTTTGGGCTGGCTCATTCATTGCCATTGATGTCTATCGACATCAACACACCATTTGAACTGGGCTGGCTGCGATTAGGTGAAATTTCATATTCCGATCATTTTTTTTTTTTTTATTTACATGCGTTCCCATATGAACAAAATTGAAAAAGCTCCACACCCTTCATTTCGATAATGTCATAATCTCCATTTGCAGCTGTACAATCAAGGACTGAGCTCACCAACCTGTCCTCTGTGTGACCCCGTGTACACACACACACACACACACACACACACAATCTGGTTTTTCTATCATAGCAGGGACATATATATATATATATATATATATATATATATATATATATATATATATATATATATATATATATATATATATATATATATATGGTCCTTCATTCGTGCATTCCTCCTTCCTCAGACATCAACTTTGCCCTGAGGAAGATCGTGTGCCTGCTGAAGCCCTCCAAGGACATCAGCCACGATCCGGCCACGGGCGCCATGAAGATCCGCACGCTCACCACCTTCAGGAACTTCAATATGGACTTTGTCATCGGCCAGGAGTTCACGGAAGATCTCGGCCCCGTGGACGGCCGCACGTGTCAGGTTGGTGCGGGGCGTCGGAGGTGTGATACGAGCGGGGTTTGTGCGCAAAGTCAGCCGGGCCTCCTGCCGGGATTTTGTGTTGCAGCTGCCTCCTGTGGTTCCGCTCACAATAGGTGGGCGTTTGTGTGAAAACAATTACAGAAAAGTTACAAAGGACACGGGCTCTTTTGAAAATTCAGCCCCCCAAGCCGGTTTCATTTGGCAAGGTGAAATTTGGTAGGCGGATCTACAGTGAGCAGAGCCACAAAAAAGCCCCAAGAGGCCATGCTCAAAAACACACAGGAAGTCAGACATTTTGATTTGAAACGGCTATTTTTGGGCCTTATACTGACTTGAAAATATTCAACTCCCAAAATTAGATTTGCCGAACAACGTGGAATTTGGTAGGCATGTCTATAATGAGCAGACTCACCAAAAATTCTTAAGAAGCCATGCTCAAAAATGGAATGGGCATTTTGACTAATTTCAGGAGTCCTTCAAAAAAAAACTCAGATCTAGTTTCTCGTACCCCTTGAAGTGCATCAAGGGGCACCGAAACACTGCACTAGATAGATGATGATTAAATACATTTTTTGTGTTATGGTGGCTAATCAGATTGTTCACAAGTTCCAAGAACATTCGAGTAAAATAAGCAACTTGGAGCTAACGCTAAAGAGGGCTTTAAACATAGCAACTACTTAACATGCAGACTACGTGTGCAGTAGTCTTCAAAGCATGTTTTTGAACCCCCCGCAGACCACCGTGAGCTGGGAAGGGGACAAGCTGGTTTGCGTACAACAAGGCGAGAAGCAAGGGCGAGGTTGGACGCACTGGCTGGACGGTGACAAGCTGCACTTGGTAAGGGGAACAAAAAACAAAAACCCATCTGCCGCCTTGGACTCAGCATTTTGTCATCATCTTAAAATACTATTTTTTTCTGCGAAGTCTATACTTTTTTTTTTTTTTTTTTTACCATATCTCATGATGCTGGCCACTTACACTAAAATTAGCTATATCCTTAGTTAAACAGATCATTCAATTCTATCGCTACAGATTTCTATCTTGTTAGCAAGCTAGCTGTCTACCTAGCTAGCTATCTTATCTGTTTTAGTTAGCGTGCAAGCTAAAAGGGGGTGGAATACTTTTATTAAATCTTGTATGGTAAAGGGCTGTTTGGAAATATTACGCCTTGGACATTTTCCATGGGGATTGCAGAATTGTGGGTAATTTGATTAAGATGATCACATTCAGCAATAAAGTACAGGAGCTAGCTAAATTAGATAAGATTAGAAATAAAAGATAGTTGACTAGTGACTAGATATATTAGAGATAGCTCGATCTAAGATAAATGCTGCTAGCTAGCTATCTAGCTAGCTACATTCTCAAAGACTATAGCCACGATAAATACGTTGCTAGCTAGCTACCAGCTACACGTTCGCTATCTAACTAGCTAGCTAACTTTGTTATTGTTTTACCTAAGAGGCTAACTTTATAGGCAAGCTAAATAGCTAGCAGGTGAGCTATTTATCTTGTTAGCTGATTATTTTAGCTACATCTTTGCTATCATATTTGATAACTATTGTAGCTATCTAACTGGCTATCTCTACTAGTTAGCTATTTTAGCTAGATTATCTTTTTAATCCAATTTAGCTAGCTACAGCACTTTATTACCAAATTTGTCTCATTGAAAATGTCCAATTCATGACTTCCAAAACCCCATTTTTAGCGTTTTTACATTTTTTGAGACTACTTTTTTGTAACCACATGACAAAGCCCATCTGTCCGTTTTCAGAATCAAAGCCTACGTGAGACATTTGCCGGCGTACCGAATGAAGCGTCCAGTGAATGAAATTAGCTTGCAAAGAGGATTGCCAATGTTTTGTGTCTCATGAAGACGTCTCATACAGGAGACATTGTTCCCCTAAGTCGCTGTGCGAGGGGGGCCGCAGCTGAGCCTCTTCAAAAAGGCTGGGAAAAGAGGGGGCGCCGGATAGCCCGTGAAGGATTTTGCAGTCGCTAAGTAGGCAAGTGAAAGAAGGAGAAAAAAGGATTCCGGGGTCAAATGACGGGGAAGGGGGGCAGGGAAATGTTTTGGATCCCACCCCGTCGTCACTATTAATTAAACACCTCCTTCGTCTTCCCCCTGATGGCGTTTTTCCATCCCTGCAGGAGATGAGAGTGGAAGGCGTCGTCGCCAAGCAAGTCTTCAAGAAGGCCGATTGAAGTCTCTCAAAACGGCTGGACGCTCAATATTGGCGATGGATCGAGATTAGCGCCAGCGGCTAATTTTCCTGAGGTGCCCCTAAAAATGATCATAATTGCCTACGTTCACTGTTTCATTCGTTGTTGTTAACTGAACCCGAATGGGACAACGCCACCTAGCGTCCATAGATTAGTTTAGCGACGTTCCGTTGTTTTATTGTTAAGGAATTCTACAGGCTTTCATATCATGTTTATTAGTTTAGTGAAATGATTGTTATATATTGGTACGGGCCAATAGAAGGGGACTACTTAGTGAAGAGGCAAATTTTACAGGGGATCGAGAAAAGGATGAAATACGTACCGAGAAGCAATGTCCAACACAGTGACATTTTTGACACTAATTTCTGCGAAATTTTCTGTTTTGAAGTGTGAAATACAGAATAAAACTGAATATTACGCTGCGAAAGTTTGTGGTTTTCTCAAAATGGGGATTCCTTGAGCTATGGAGTTCAAAAAAATCATACCAAAAAAAAAAAACCTCAGGTTTTTGGCACAAACAAAAAAAAAGGCACAAAAATCACCAAATGGTCCCATTTGCTTGCCGGTATGTTTTATTTGTTACATAATTAGTGCCACCAACTGATCGTTTCTTTCGACTTTCCACTTTCCAGTTGTTTGAAATTTTCTGGTGCCATCTGGTGGTGGGAGTCTGAAGCATACACATTTTACATTTTATCTTCCATCTCAAGACAAGTGTGGAAAGTGCGGAAAGTCCGGAATCTCACTTCTGTATTCTAAAGCCTCACAAAAAGAGAACATTTCTCATTTGGCACACAAACAGCCATTTATGTGAAAGGGAAACATGAAAGTGAAAGGTTAATTAATGTAGTACTATCCGGAAGAGTTACTAAGAAAAACTGCGACAAATTGGGAATGACAAATGCGTGAGGAACACTAGAGTGTCAAACAATAAACCTGTCATGTCAGTGAAAATCCTGCAGGGGGCAGTAACACACAGGTGTTTGTTGCCATGATAGTTCACGTGTATTATGAAAAAGTCCGTTCTCGCTTTTGGCGTGGTCTTACTCATGTTCCGCACCACTCGTCCTCCTGCGGTTCCGAGTGGCTACGATTGTTCGCGTCCATCCCGTTGCAGTCGGTTTTCAGAGGGAGCGGAAGGTCCCCGTTGCGCTCCGGTCTGCGGAGGAGATTACTTTCATCTGGATAGTGATTTAAAAAAAAAAAAAAAAAAGGACGTCATCACTCGGCCAGGATTAAAAACGGTATTTAGGTTTGCAATCGTGTTGTTTGTTACCCAGGCAAAGCAGAGTACACTTGCAGGCCTCTGTCACGTGACACTTTTGGCACGGCTCAAAACTTTTCTGGGTGTGTGGGAGAGACTCCAGCAAACTATCAGTGGTGGTCCTCGCCTCAGGGATGGGATTTTTTGACCTGTCTGTGAACGCAACATGTACAATTCAATTGAAGAAATAAATATCATACACAGGGGCGCAGCTAGAAATTTTTCAGCGGGGTGGTCAGGGTGACGCAACACCTTGTGTGGCGGGGGGGGGGGGGGGTCCATATTTATCATCCCATCCACAGCAAAACACGTTATTTTAGATATTTTAAATATTAATTCCTTAATTATTAATTAAATATTAGTTAAAAACATAATTGAAAAATCTAAATGAGATTATCCAATTATCTGTGAAATTGGATAAGTATACATAAAATTGTATCCCTTTTAGTATTGAAAAAACAATTTAAATCAACTTTCAGAAATTGTGTAGTTTAGATTTTACAGGGTGTCATGCATGTTATAGCTTATTCTGAATCTGAAAAAAAAATCGCCTTTTGCGTCAAAGTGCCTGAAATAAACTTGAAACTTGTTTTAGGATTTATGGCATTGTTAAAGTTTTATTATTAATAAAAATAAAAATGATGATAGGACCTCCCCAAATATTCTTTGCGTGTGTAATTTCCACTCTGATCTCAATCGACAAAGCAAATGTCAGAGTGGTGGCGTCGTTATGAGTCAGCGGCTGCCAGACGTGCGTCACATGACCGCCGCGATACCGTGTCAAGGAAAAAAGGGAGCAGGATGTGGTTTCCTCTTATGATTTGTCGTCTTGCTTGGATGCCGTGTGCATGAGAAAATGATTTTAAAAAACTTTTACTTAACTTTTGGTTCACAGAATGTATTGCGTGGCGAAATTAACTAAAGCCCAAAGACGTATTATTATTATTATTATTATTTTTAAAAGTCCATACATTCCATGTACTTATTTTTTGTACTTTTTCAACATTTTCCGAGAGTTACTCTTATGTTGGTACTAAATGAGTTGGGTGTCATATTTAACGTATTTATGCTTAATTTATACTGCACTTTATCGTTCAAGACTTCTTTTGAAATTTGTGTGTAAAGTGGTGACATTTAGCTCAATTTTTTGCGCAAATTTCCTATAGTGCTAACCCAATCATTTCTGTTCAAAATGAAGATTTGCTTTGTTTTGAATGCCAGGTCCACAGAATGACATCATCAGTGAATTTCATGTTTAAGGATAAAAGGTTATGTTATTGATTTATGTGCGGTAAATAATAACCCCAGTTTTACTTGTTTACAACAGTTGGAAATGCTCAAAGGTAAAATAAATAATTGTCACATTAATTATAGTTGATGTTTGACGTTATAAAGCTGTCCTATTCTTATTGGGCCAGCCGATTAGTGGGTGGAGCCCTGCTGTTCAAGTCGTATGCACTTAATAAGCTGCAGACTTTCAACGTATGCTTTGAAAATGAGCCTCTATTTGCAAGATTGCTTACACACACCTGATTTGTCTGGTTTCCGTTTGGCCCTCCAGCACATCAGCCCTAAAACAAAAAGTGTGCTCAGCGCAAAGCCCAGCCACAAGCATGCAGGTAGAATCCACGGGCAGCCTACGAAAGCAAAAGCACACATGCTGAGCGAGCGAAATTAGAAAGGAAAACCCCTTGCTTGTTCACTGAAATCCAAGTAAAATCAAAGTAAACACAGCTATTTTGATTATTTTTTTTTTTGGCATGCTATGCATAACTCGTTTGGTTCTGGCATTGGATTATGGCGCGTTGAATTCCACTGCCAACCACTAGATGACAGCATACAACATTTCAATTTAAAAGAAACAGCGTGAAACCGGAAAGTAAGATTATTGAATGTTAGTCTTCTTCAGTCTTTTTATACCTCCTGAGAATATTGACTATAATGTACATCCCTGCCCATGATTAATGATGTAAACCGTAAATTATGTGTGATGTCATATGGCAAAAAATAAATAAAAAATACCCACCAGATGTGAGGTCACCACAGACAGCGTCGGCGGTGGAGGTCCCTGCAGTTTTCAGCGCTCGACCCGAGTCTTCACATCTGTCATCAAGCACACATAAACGACTGCTAAGCTGCTGCAGTCCATCTTCAACAGTGGTTAGTTTCTTTTTTTTTTCATTTATCATACAGCCTGAGTGAAATATTCATATAATTTATAAACTATATATGTATAAAAAGTTTTTTTTTCTATGCATTAGATAGCACCGAGGTGGGGTGCAACAAAGCAGCACCCCTAGCCATCAAATCAAAGTAAGTGCAATAACAATTGGTGGACGTTATTGTTTACAACAATACCTAACCATATTTACAGTATAATGTCATATGGGTGACATAGCAAAAGCTTGTGGGCCAAAATGTAGCTCGCACTATGTACTACACTTTGTTGGCTTTCTCTGGATTATTAACTCATACAAGCCCAGCCCACGTATTTATTTATTTTTTTTTAACTTCCATAGATGTCAGTGGCAGTGAATAGATTCTTTGACTTCCTATTTTCGATCCATTTTTTTACACATTTTTTTCTGAAATTCACTGTTTCAAATCATGAAGTACAGAATACAACTGAAAGTTGATTTTTCCCCCCCAAACGTGATTTTATGTTTTGCATTTTATATTTGGAAAATTTCAATAAGTGGTCCCATTCTATTGGTCCGTACCCATTGGTTAGTTAACAATTGAAAACACACGTTCAGGAAGTTTGACCTGGTGTGTGATTGGCAGGCCGAGTGAGAATCGGACACGTTGCTGTATGTTCCATCCTCGCACGGAGCGCAGATCGTATCATTGGCTCCCCTCGCTGTAAAATAAATAAATAAATAAATAAATAATTTCCATTTGTCCATATTGTCAAAATGGAACCTAGCGCTTATACAAGAGCCTACTTTGAACTTTGACCCCTGAACCCAAAGGGCAGAAGGTCGCGGGCATGCAGTAGTCGCAGGAGTCGCCGCTGCAAAAAAATCCGGACTTGCACTTGCACACCGTGTCCTTGTCAGCCGCGCACGCCGCCGCCTCAATCTGGTTGTTGCCTGGAAGCAAGACAGGCTAAGTCGAAAGAAAAAAAAATTCTGGGCTTCTGATTACCGTAATTCCTCAAATATAAGGCATACTGTTGTCCCAGAAATGAAGGCCAAAAGTATGGGCGTGGCCTGTGCCTGTTGCAGCGAACAGCAGCTCCTGTTAGCTGAGGTTATTACGGCATTATATTCAAAAAAAGAAGTGAACAGACTGAACCAACGTCCGAGTCCATCCTTGTTCACACACAGGAATATTAATAAAACCAAGACCTTATAGACACAATCATAAACTTGGCGAAACACAGATGCTTTCCCACATTTTGCACGGTCAGTGAATGCAATGTTGAATGCGCGCAAGGCTGTTGTTTTTCCTTTTCCTCGTGACGCGATTCAAGTTAGTTTCACCATAAATACCCCAAATTTCTCAGCCTTCATGTTTCACCAAGTTCATGATTATGTGTATATGCCAAAAGACCGCGATTAATAAACGAGTTAAAACGAATAACTTTTCGTGTTCTCTAACCAGTGCACACAGCTCCATACCTTGCCGATCTTATTTGAATCGGATGGAGACATCATAACTTTGACAGGATCCTCTCGGTTTTATTAATATCCCTATGTGTGAACACGGATGGACTCGGATGTTGGTTCGGTCAGCTTGCTTCTTTTGTTGAAAATTCAATGCGGTAACAAACACAAACTGCTGTTAGCTGCAAAAGCCACCAGATCTCCGCCCATTAGGATTAAGGTTACGATAATTAACCTTATAATTAATCCCCGCTTTGAGTTGTAAAATGTCCCGAGGTGTTCGAATGCAACACAGCTGCGTTTTACTTACTGTTACTGCAGGACTTGCACACTCGACAGCGAGTCAGGTGATTTGTGGTGGCCGTGTAGAGTCCTCGTCCGCATTGGTCGCACTGAGTTTTGGAGGCGTGGTCGCAGTCGGCTCGCACGAAGCTTCCTGCGGAGGGGGAACGTCGTATCGGAAAAATGCATTGATGAGAGCTAACATCGTTACAACCAAAAATAAATGTGCACCGTACCCCCTTGTGGCAAGAGGGCGCAAGCGCCGGAAGAGTGGAAGTCGTGAAATGAACACACGGAGACCACTTTTTCATTTTTTTTCTCATTGTGGAGAAGCAAAACAAAATACTCGCATTTTAAAATAAAAAGAGATTTTATTCATCTAAGAATTTCCTCATTTCGCAACTGAGTTTTTTAAGGATCACCGAAATTTGTCATGTTTTGTTGCGTTTGACACCAGTGGTTATATTACACTAAAGTCACCGCCACTTTATTTATTTTTTGCTAAATGTTGAAGGGAGGAAACTTTGAAAACATAATTAAATATCATGTTTTGGGGTTCTGATTTGTAGGTCAATCAATCTCGCTCTCTTTTTTCACTTGGTGGTAGGCTTGCAAAGTGTGAGCGCTCTGAAACACCGTCGCGTGCGAGCTTCAAATTGCTGCAGTACTTAAATTAACCGTTAGATGCCACTAAATCCCCCACACTGTGCTTTTAAAGTCTGACTTTCATTTCCTAGCAGCCATAAGGCTCAAATTGTAATTATAGTGTAAGAAAATAAGAAATGAGAAGACAACGTGCACGGTTGAAAAGTGAGTGTGCCAAGAATGTATATTTCAAGTTGGCAGTATTCAAATTGTGGTAATTTTGCCACTTTCTGAGCTACCGCCATGTATTCTATATCATTTTAAAGGGAATTGCACGTCAAATGTCTATGCTAATATCTTCTATTTTCATTTTCGGATACATCATCCGGATTTTGTGAAAAAGCATCACAAATTAGTTCCCGTAATTTTCAGCAAACCTTTCCTGTCCCAGTTTTTATTTTTTTTTATTTTATTTATACATTTGCATATATAAGTGTGCAAAACATTTTCTAATGATTTTTTATTTTTACGGCCGGTGATTACATTAGCGCAAGGGCGTCCCCAAAGACGCGGCCCGATTGGACACTGACCTGCCGGGCAGCGATCGCAGCATCTTCCAGTTTTACTCCAGTACTTGTTCGCCGCGCATTTGGCGTCTGCCATTTTCTAGTCCGACATCCACAAGTGCTCAGAACTTGTTGGGAAGAATTCGCGTCGCAGTTCGAAACATCTCCGAATCTTCGGTGCGTGCGATGCAAAAGAAAGATAAAAGTTTCCCCGCTTCACCTCTGTGTCATCCCACACAGTGGAAAGCCCTCAACCCTTGTCATTCGTTCTATATTTTTTTTCTCCCCGCCTTATTTCCTTCCTGCCTCCCCCTGTGTTGGTGCGGTGCAACCTGCAAGTATTTCCGCCACGGTTGCGAGAGCCGAGCGATCTTGTTGACATAACGAGACGCCTTTTCCTCTCTGGGAATCATGGCCTATTGTGTCCAAAGCACCTTTGTCCCGCAGACGCGCTTTTCTTTTGTCTTTCTCGTCATCCAGCTCAGCCAAATTATAAATAGACTCGTATCGTCGCTTGCGGGGACGATTCTCGGGTCAGAGGTTTCGAGGTGCTGATTTGGACTTTTGGGGGGGGCCTAAAAGATATGCGAAGTCGTGTGAGGTCACATGGATTTTATTTTTTAACGCTTTATTGAACATAAAAAAGTGACAATTAACTGCCTCGTTCTACTGTAGATACTACTTCTGTAACTGCAATATCCCAGGAGTGCGACTTCTGTTGGCGACAGCGGGTACTGCACTTATCCAAGTCGTTTCTATGGGGAGGACATTTTTTTTTACCTCAAGTAAGGGATTAAAAAAATGAGCTAAAACCACCCATGTACGGTGGCCCTGAAGTGCAAATGCAGTACAACTGAATTGATCCGACTTTACAAATGCTGACATTCGGTCCTAACAATAAATCATGACTGTGGCTACTTGTTTGTTCCTATTTTCTGAGAGATAGATGGACAGACAGACAGACAGACAGACAGACAGACAGACAGACAGATAGATAGATAGATAGATAGATAGATAGATAGATAGATAGATAGATAGATAGATAGATAGTACAACACCATATTTCTTTAGCAAATTATAAAAACATAATGTTTACAAATTTAGGTAGAGTTCGGCAGTAACAGTCCATTGCGTTGTTATAAATGGGAAGAATTATGTACTTATTTCAAAATGTAGCCCCACATATTGATAAAATGCTATACTTTAGTTTATACATTTAATATTTTTTGTTTATGACGTTACATGGAAAAAACAGGCACTGTCTGGATTTAGCAGTAGGAGGTTCTCTCGTGTTTTTTTTCCACTTTCACTTTTGTTCTTGTAGCGCTTGTTTTGCGCATGCGCCGACACGAGCGAGGCTGGACCCGTCAAACGAGCCCAAGTGGTTCGGTTCTGCGCCTGTTACAGGTTAGCCATTTTTGCTGTTTCTTCTCCAGTAATCTGTTGTGTGACTTAAAAAAAAAAAGTTAACTAAAAATACTGTCGCCTGTGTAAATCCGCCTGGACGTCATGAATTTTGTTCAAATCAAAAGTGAAAGTAAATGTTTTTTGTTTTTTTCCTCTAACGTTTCCTTTTGTGCGCTTATTCATCAAAAAGAAACGCCATGACGGTGACAGGATTCATTTTGTTTGGAGTCTTCACGACATGCGTGTATGGTAAGATATTTTTTAGTCGCAATTTTAATATTTGTAAAAGGAACGAATAGGAACGACATCTACAGGCCAAAACGTGAAGCGCATCCTCAAACTCTCCAAAAAAAAAAAATAAATTTGTACGGTGGCGTAGTCCCACTTATTTCTGTCACAATTACGTTAGTGATAACCTCAGTTAAAATTTCAAATTTAACTTATGTTTAATTTAATTATTATTAAAAATGTCATTTCCAAAACTCGATGTTATAGTTGTCCAATGTTAAATCCATATAGTCAGACTAACCTATACCTATACTGCTGAATCCGCTTGCCATAGATTAAAAAATAAGTCTTTTAAAAGTCTCAAAATTAATTGAAAAATACATAAAAAATTCTCAAAATAATCAACCGCTGTTCCTGTGATCAAGTTATCATCGCAGCCTTTTTGTCAAATTAAAATAAATCTAAATCTGATTACAGCCTGTCAGCTGTTTTATTCATGTATAAATCAATAAAAAATAAGTTTGATTAAAAAAAAAAGGATTGGCAGGACTTTCGCTTTTATCTCAGAACTCTGACTACTCTCAGAAGTCCAACTTTATAATCAGAATAATTCTTTATTCTCACATATTACAATCCAGGCTTGTTTCTCCAAATTCTGATTGAGGTCAAAAAATTCGCCTCAGAACTCTCATTCGAAATGAAAATTCTGACCGTAAAGTGAAAATTCTCACTTAAAAGTACCAAATATTTCTGCTTATGTTCTCTGACGGAAACAACGTGGCGCAGGGTCTGGCTTTGCAGACGTGGTTCTGTCCTGCGAGTTCGTGGACGACTCGGTCGGACCGCAGGGTGGCTCCGCCTTCAGCAGGAGTCCGGCCACTCTCATCTTGAGAGAGGTCTTCGTTGGTTCCGACGAATCCCCGGAGGAGCTGGCTCCGTTCGTCCCGCCGCCCGACCCGGATCCAAACGCCATTATGTTCGAGACCAAAGGTTCTTCCTTCACCTTTTCCCGTCAAAGAAACGAAAACGCTTTGACCGACCGTCCGTCCCCCGCGTCTCGCAGCGTTCTCGTTCAAGGTCCCCAACGCGGAGGTTCTGCTGCACGCGGACTGCAACGAGCAGGCGGTGATGTGCCAAATAAGTCGGTACGCTACCAAAGACTTGACGGAGAGGTCGGGATCGGAATATTTCCTGGCGTCCATCGACGTGGAAGGCGGGGATTTCGGAACTTTGTTGATCCTGCGCGCCGTGCCGCCGGCCGACGACCAATCGAGTCTGACGCACAGCAAACTGAGTCTCCCTCTGAGCCTTGCGGGAACGCTGTTAACTGAAGGTAAAAAAAATTATGTCCTTTTGGTATTTGCAGAGGTGGGCAACTTACATTTTTTTTGCCGGTTCGTCATTGGTCAGAGCCCCGCCCACTTTCCGCCATTGTCATTTTTTCAGCCTGACGAAATTGTAATTGTCAGTCCATCAGGCTGTCTGTGTATTTTTGCCTAACCTTCCGCCACCACTAGAGGGCGACATTTGACTTTTTTTCCTAGTCCGTCAGGTGCTGGTCTAATTCTGTCTACACTCACACTATTGTTTTTTTTCTCTTAGTACTTACTCTTAATGTAATTACAATGTTACACTGCAATTGAAACCAACACAATAATATAAGTGTAACACGAAAACAAAGCCAGCTAAGTGGTTTAAGCCTAGGCTCTAATTCACCATCATGTTTGTCAACCCGCATCTTTGAGGTAATGCAGGTATGACGAAAGTGCAATTAGCAATCATGTCCACTAAATGGCTTTACCAACAATTGTCCACCCTGTCCAATTTGTTAGACTAGAGACACACTCTGTACTGACACCAAGTTTTGTGTCCCCTCAGCGTCATTTCTGGTGTTTTCCACTGTCAAGTCTCTGTCCGCGCCCCTGAGAGGCGCTGGTCTCCTCAACTGCGGCTTCAAGCATCAGGACATGTCCCCCGACGATGAAGTACACATCGAGTGGCGCCAACAATATCGAGGGCGGGGGGAAAAAATGTTTAAGATGACGGCCAGGCTGAACGATTCGGAAGGAGGCGCCGAGGGTGAGTACCGCGTTCCGGACGACTTTTTTAATAAGGTTGAGAACTGTGTCCTCCTGTTGGCTAGTCCATCACAGGAGCGAGCACTCGAGTGTGGATGGCGCCCAGGTCATGAGCGAGGGGAACGCCTCTTTGAACCTGAACAACTTGAAGGTCACGCACGAGGGCGCTTATATCTGCTCCGTCACCATCGGCCCTTTCCACGGCCAGCAGGTGGTCAACCTCCTTGTAGTACGTAAGTTTGACGTACATATTCACACGGGAGACCAATTTCAATGTAAACTTTATTTTATCAAACAATATATGGACCCGAATGACTTGGTACACTTTTATTTTCAAGTTGTACCTGGGTTAACAACTACACTAGTTTTTCGTACAGCGATTGTTGCTCCCAACTCCCAATTTAAACAACATAACGTTAGTCGCTAGCTAGCAACACTTGTTGGTGTGTTCGCCATAAATGACACATCGATGCTGACATAGTTGCTGTTCCTACTGATCACCTTTTAACAAATCATGCCAATTCAAATGTGTTTTGTTTTTCTGCCACCAACATTTAACGGAAGAGATTTGTCTAAATTGTAATTTTTCGAGATAGGAAACTAGTGTTCTGGAAGCACAGTTTAACCAGGGAGCTGAAATTTCACCCAGCTTTTGTGTGTGTGTGTGTGTGTGTGTGTGTGTGTGTATATATATATATATATATATATATATATATATATATGAGTGTGTGTGTGTGTACGTTTTTTTATGTATGTATTGTATATGTGTAAGTAAATAGTTTAAATAGACTCCTTTGTTTTGCTGTTCTTTGCAGAAGCACCAAGCATTTCCCTCTCACAGACGAAGCTTGTTTTAACGGGAAATACAGCGCAGACCCTAAGCTGCCATTGTAGCAAATACTACCCTCTAGAGGCCAAGGTGGGTCACTGCGAGGACGCCTCCTTAAGAAATTTGTGGCAGCTTGATTTCCCATTTGAATTTGCTTCATGTCCATGTTCATTTGATTATTAAATCACTTGATAAAGGCACACACCCCGGGTCATATTGACCCAGAGATATTATTTCTCCTTTTATGAAATGAATGTAAGTCCCTGGTTAAAAACAAAATATTATTGCTGTCCCTCGCAAACAAACATAGCCAAGCTAGCTCTATCCGTTTGACTGGCGCCGATCTTCTCCAGATGGAATGGCTGTCACGGTCGCCGACGGACAAGGAGCCCACCCTCATCCCCGATCAGGGCTCGCTGTCCAGCCACCGTAAGCATGGCGACGGCACCTACTCGCTCTCGTCGCACCTGGCCGTGCCCCCCGACCTGGCCTCGGGAACCCTGATCACCTGCAGGGTGTCCCACCAGGCCCTGGACGCTCCCGTTTCCGTTAGCGTGCCGGTAGAACGCCCGGAGCCAGGTAGCCACACGCTCAAAAAATCTGCACGACAAGGTATCGTTTAAGTTAAGAAGACTCTTTGTCCTTCTACAGACGACTACTGGTGGGTTTTGTCGTTCCTGGCCATCACCGTGGTCTTCTTCTACCAGCTCCTCAAATAGAAATACTGCGTTCCCTTGCTACATCGTGGTTCAGGAATCGCAACTTCACTCTTTTGTGGATATTTATTTATTATTTTTTTTGTCCGACCTGTCAAAAAAAATCAATTTGGTTTTGCAAGAAACAGCGATTATGTCTCTGGGTCACTTTGACCCGGGGTGTATTTAGTCACCGAAACGCGTCCCAAGTGTATATAATTCAACTTAAAAATTTTGTTTTAACCAGTGATTTGTGTTAATTCCTCAGGAAGACCGATAACGTCTCTGGGTCAATATGACCCGGCGTGTGCGTATTTATTCAAAAGTGTCAAAAATCTGGTTTTTGATTAGAGACCAACTCGCAAACTCATAAAAGCAATGCTTAATTTATATCTGTGTATTATGCTGGTTTCTCTGGACTAGTAATAATGTCTTTGGGTCGGTATGACCCGTGTGTTTTTATCCAAAAGTGTCAAAAATCTGGTTTTTGAACGTAAACCCACTCACTGTCATAAATGCAATACCTAATTTATATATGTGCATGACGCCTGTTTCTTTGGAATAGTAATTTTGTCTCTGGGTCAATATGACCCGGGGGTGTGTGTATTTATCAAAAGTGTAAAGAATCTGTTTTTGGATCAGAAACAAACTCTCAGTCATGAGGGCAATACTTAAGGTATATCCGAGCATTATGCTTGTTTTTCGAAAAGAGTAATACTGTCTCCGGGTCAATATGACCCGGGGGGTGTAAATTACGGTAACACATTTTCTACATTCATGGTAAAATTTGTATTAATATTGTTGATTTTATACAGTACATTTTGTGATTGTGAAATCAACAGTATCAAAAAAAAAATCCCAGTAAATATAGAAAATGTGTTCGCGTAATTTAACAGTACTTTTCTGGCAAACGAGTTGCTGGTATTTTACCGTAAAAAAAGCCTTTTTTTTCTAGGCCAATCGGAAGTCTTGTACGGTCATTTATTCAACTTTCAAATGTCAGTTTGACCCACAAAATAATCGGGAGTGTTAATACTGCATTTAAATGAAAAGCTGTAAAAGAAAATAACCCAGTCCTGTTGCCGCTTTTGTTCGATTCTTTTATTGGCATCAGCAAAATTGACAAGCATGCATTTATTCTTGCAAATATATTCACCTCTCTCTCTGTAAATCACAAAACATGTGTTTACTTCCGAAAACGACCGTCTCGCAATATAACCGCTTTGTTAGCTATAGCTACGCAGAAATGCATTTTGTTGTTATTTAAAGTGTTCCGCTGACAATTAGTCTTAGAAGAAGAAAATACGGCATCTTATCTATATTTGAACAACCCTTGGCTTCCGCACAAAAATATCCCGAGAGATAATACCGAATTATCGATGCGCTTTGGCACTGGTGAGTAGTTAGCAGGCGGGATTGACGATACACGGACAAAAAATGACGATGATGTTTGTCATGCATAAACAGAGTAGCCGCTAAAAACCAGGACAAACTTCCTGTCCCCGTTCAAGCTGGAAGAACTGATTCCATTTCCTTAAATGTCCATGTCCCAGTCAGAAATTTGTCTCCTATAGTACGACGAATAATCGCGCAACACAAACAAATTCAACTTATTTACTGCTAATTTTGCAAGAAATCTTTTTTGGGGGCCGATTTTAAACAATTAAATCTAACTAGTAACTAATTACACGTTGTTGACGTGTCATTTACGAGTACTGCATATCCAGTTTAAAATCCATGTACGACACGTCGGAGTTTATTTTTCCTTAATAGTAACACAAAACGGATCCAACTGACAGCTGTGGGCTACTAGTACAACTATAGAGTTTAAAAGTTTAAAATTGAACATCTTACATCTAAGTTACTAGTTACCCAGTTGGACTAGAAACTAGAAAATACTTGACATCCGTGTCCAACTGGTTCACTAGTTTTGCCTCACGATTAACATGTAGTTGTCCTAATAGATCGCTAAAGTGGTCTAAAATTTTTCAGGCATACCCGAAAAACAGTTGGGTCAAAAATAACCCAAATTGGGTCAAAAGGTTTGCAATCTAAATTTGCAAGTTTTATTATTTTACCCAAATTTTGGGTGAGTCCATTTTTGTTTTGACCCAACTGTTTTACAATGTTGTTGTTTTTTTTTTAACCTTTTAACTATCTAGTTTTACACTACAAAAATAGTTTGCCCCAAAATAACCCAAATCAGGTCAAAAGTGGACCAAAACAAAGTTTTGAATTATTTAATTTACCTAGAACTTAGTTAGTCCATCTTTTTTTACCGACCTGTTTTAGAGTGTAGCTTTTTTTTTTTAAACCAACATTTTTCATACTCTGAAAACAATTGGGTTAAAAATAACCCAAATTGGGTCAAAAGAGGACCAACGTTGGGTAGGTCAATTTTTGACCCAACTGGTTGTGAATTTAGTTTTCACTTGAACCTTTTTTCACCTACAGTGGCTCAAAAAAGGACCAACACAATCTTTCCTTTTTTTTTGACCCAAATTGTGTTTTTTTTTTTTTTTTTTGTCAACTGTTTTCAGGTGCCATTTTCAGTAGCAACATTTTACAGACCACAAAAAAACTTTACAAACCAAACAAATATTACTAATCAAGTCCGAAGTGGACGAACTTTTTAAGATCGTTATTTTACCACAAAAGTTAAGTGAGTCCATTTTTGACCTAGTTTGAGTTATTTCTTGTGATTTCGTCCGATTGTGGACAAAGAGTTTGGAGCTGGATATAAAGGAAATGGAATAAATGCTAAAATGGGATTCCATATGCACTACTAACCACGCAGATGTTCTTCTCCTTCCTTTGCTTTTCCTTCTTCTTCCCGCTGCGCTTCCTTCAATAATGCATGAGCTCCGACAACCCGGGCGGAGTTTAAGCGGAAAACGAGTGCAAGGAGAAAAAAAACAAAACTGCAGAGACAAATGTAAGCTGCCATGATGTGTGAGGACAGGACGGTGCAAAGGGTAGGATTTTTTCTTCTTTTTTTCGTGTAAGCTCTTGTCTGTCATCCATCTCATCAACATTCTGGAGTCCATATTCATCCTTGGTGACGGGCCAAGCTCAATAGAAGAAGTACACTGCCGATGACGCAGAGAGAGAAGTCATTAGTGTAATGGTCCCTCGCAATATATCACAAACGCTCAAACCATAAATGTAAACATAAAATCCACTTTTTTAATACACTTTTCAGCCACAACCTTAGTTGCACCTTGTTATAGTTATAAAAAGACCAAAAAGTTGGGAATGTTCCTTTAGAAGTTGCAGGAAATTACATGAGCACCACTTCTGTGTACGAATGGCTAGCTAGCTAATTGCTAAATTTTCAAAGACAAATGTTTTGCTTAGGAATAAACCAGTTTTTTTTTGTAATTAGGGCCGTTATTAAAAGACATCTTAAAATGTAAGATATTACTTAAAATTACTTTTCCGATTTCAACCATTACTACATGATGTTAGCTAGCTAGCTATCTCGCTAACTTTGCCGACAGTCAGGGTTATTTGTACCACCTCTGCGTACAATTAGCTAGCTAGCTCGCTATGCTAAGACCATGGTTATAATGAGAAATTTTGGATAGGAATAAGACCGAATTTTCCAAATTTAGGACAACTCAATAGGGAATTAAAAATGCAAGTTATTAATTGTTTTCTTCTTACTTTTTACGGATATCTTCCACTAATGTGTGCTGTTAGCTAGCTAGCTGGATGGCTAGCTAGCTACACCAACGGCAGGTGTATTTATAATAGTTTTAGATTTTTTTTAGACTTTTTGCTTTTGCTTTTTGAATTTACTCAGTATTAAACCGTTTTTAGAGTAGTTTTTTTTTCTTGAGCTTTCTTCATCATCTTTCTTCAATATATCCCAGCAAATATTGGTTTAAGACTGTATGTAATGTTTTCTTTTTCCTGATTCTGAAGTCCTATATTCGAGTAGGGTCACGTAAGGTCGGCAAAGACCGTCGTACTCACAGAATATTATTCCCACCACGATGACGCCAATGATGCCCATCATGATCATCATCTGAAAGTAGAAGAAGGAGATATGAGAAGCGGACATTGAGCCGCGGGGGGAAGCGGCGCCGGGGTGGCCACCTTGCAGTTCTTCCACCAGTACTTGTTCTTGAGCTTGGCCGCGCAACTTTCGAACTGCGACGCCCCGGCTTGGAGGGCGTCCGCCCGGTCATCCAGTTCCGACAGCTTCTGGTCCCTCTCCAGGACCTTGTCCACGTTCACCCGCATGATGTCCACTACCTGGTAGGAATAACGTTTGGTGAGGTTTTTTTAATCTTTTTTTTTTTTTGGGGGGGGGGGGGGGTACCTCCTCGACTTGGGCCTGCGTCTGCTGTAGCCTGCGGTTGCTGGAGGTGTTGGGAGGGGCAGGGGGCGCGCCTCCCGGGGCTCCCTCTGCACCGGGGGCTCCCGGAGCCCCGGGGGCGGCGGCATCTGGGGCGGACCTGAGAAGACGCGCCACATGCGCTAATTAACTTGTACGAGAGAAAAATTGCATCATTGATAAAAGGACGTTTTCCGGGGATGTCAAACATAAGGCCCGTGGGCCGGCTCTGGCCCGCAAACGGGTTTAATCCGGCCCGTGAGATCATTTTCGAAAGTAAATTATAAAGATGAGCAGATTTTTTTCAATAAATGAAAAACTTAAAATGTTTCATGATTAACAGTAGTGTTCATGTTTTATGATTAATAGTACTCGTGCTTTGGTCTGTTACTCTATTACTAACATTGTTTTTTTTTGTAAAGAACCTTTTTTTTCACATTTCTAATTGGCTTTACTTAATTATTTTGAAATATGGTGCTCAACAATTCTTCGCCCGAAACATTTCGCCTTGACCACAAGATGGCGCCTAAGGAACAAACTCGTACTTTGAAATATTGTGACTGATCGATGATTTTTCCAAAAAGATTTCACTCCCTTGGCCACAAGCTAACACCAAAGCAACACATTCATTTATTTTAATGTGTTTGTTTGCGTTATCTCTACGCGTTTTTTTTTTGTTCGTTTTTTTTATCTCCAGAAAATTGTTTCATTTCTGGCTTGTCTGCTGGAATCTTGCATCAGTAATGGCAACGGGAGTCCGGATCAAATGTATAGGCATGCAATCTTTCGCAAGTGGAGTCAAGATCACACGATTAAGCTATATGTCGTTGCGTGTTCCAATTAATGTGCTCTTAATTTGAAAAGAAACATATACTGTTCCTATCAGGCCATTAAAAACATTAAATTAGACTTACGGATTCCTACAGGAGCCCAATTAAAATCTCATCTACCCCTGAAATGCCTCCATGTACCCAAGGGGTTCTAGTACCCCATTAGAGAACCACTGCAAGTGATTGCATCAAGATCACAATGTGCGCCATTCAGAGTTTTGCATTGACGTCAGCAAAACAAAAGAAAAAATCGATTTAGATGAAATTAACGAGCCAATCTTTCAGTTCCTAACACATTTTCCCGATAAATAAATCATTCCAAATCCGCAAAACACTCACATGTTCTATGCAGCTGTTTGTGCTGACTCAGCGGAGGAGGAGGAGGTGCAGGGAGGTTCCAAAGTCTTAACGATGAAGCGGAACCAAAGAGGAATCTCACGGATAGAAAAACAACAACAACAACAACAAAAAGATAGAAGTCTCCGAAAGAAGTTTGTCAAAAACGCATCAAAGTGCCGCAGTGCAGCAATCACCTACAAAAAAAAAAAAAAAAACGTCCAGTCAGCAACTAGAAGAAGTGAGCCGAGTGATGCTGAGTAGTCCTCAGCATCCAGCTCCTCCCCCCCACAAAAAAAACAAAAAGAATCGCCCGACTCGACGTCCGGATCGCCACTTAGTAAGCTGCTGAAGACGATTTGTGATGTTTTGCTTCTTTCTTCTCGCGCCTGCGTGGAAGACGAAGCGTGATGCGCGGGGCTGCTGCAGTAATGCGTCGAGACGCTCTCCCACCTTTCCCCACTTGGAACTCGGAGGCACAGTGCGGTGCTCGCCCCCTCCTCACCCCCTCCTCCACCTGCACACTTTGCAGTACTGCAGCAGCCCTATTTCAGTTGGGGGGGTATACTGTAAATGGACGTCACTGCGGTATGTGGAGGCTCACCGAGCGTTGACTCAACTCTTTTTCTACTGAGATTTTCAAATCCGTGCAAATATCTTTGTTTGTACTTTAATATCGCTTTACGGCATGACAAAGTTACGACCTTATCGTCCCTTGAAATGGATGGAAATGCCAATCCGTGACAGCAAAATAAAAAATACATTTTCTGTATTAGGAAAATTGTATTATAAATATTCTAATAAAACATAGCATCATAAACAAATGTAAAGAAACCGTTTAGGTGTTATGATAAATTTATAGGGTCTTCCGGTTTGCGTTATTTGGCCACTAGAGGGCACTGCAGCCAAGCAAAACAACGAAGATTTTTACAACTACTGTATACTGTACTCACTGCGGCTTCTCTCCATCGTGGATTTTCAAGTTATGACCCAAATCATTTCTATTGCTGGTTTACCTCGCTGTTTATCTTTTTTAGTTTAAAAAAAAAACATAAAAAACAACGCTTATATATTTGTTTTTATAAACAAAGTAAACAAATCAATACAATTGGGCAAAGCAAAAAAGGGGTATTTTGAAAAACAAAAACCTCTTTTTTTAATGGCTTACATTAAAAGCACAAATCAAGTAAAAACATTTCTTTACAATATGTTCTATGTGCCCCAACTAATATGATATTGCGATTATTATCGCGTGAGGGAGACGAAGTAATCAGCAAAATATGAGGTTTGCTTTCAAACTTCAAACTAAACTTTCACTATTATTGTTAAAAGAAAATGGCTTAAAAATGTTTGTGTACAAAATTGCTAAGCAAAAGAAAAACACGTGACGACTTGTCAGCAGCTGTTTATTAATATGCATATGAATTGCCTAGCCAAAAAAAAAAAAAAAAAAAACTGACTCGGTTGAACCCATTAGCGATGTTTGCCAGTGCGGTTGAAGCGTCTGTAGAGGAAGCGGATCCTCTTTTCCAAATTGTGTCTTTCCAGAGTCATCATTCTGTCTCCCACCATCTTCTTCTTCCTGATGAGCCGCTGCAGCTCGTTGCCCTTGAAGGCCTTCAACCAGCAGGGGGCGATAATCAAGTCTTTCGGGTGAGCTATGAACCCGCCTGCAAAAGCAACAAAAACGTTGCAAAACGCCACTTTCTCTCCACCCAGAAATTCAAGATGCTTACCTAAAATACCGATGTTGTCGTATACGCCAAACATGGCCCTTTTTTCGTTCCACCTGTCCACCATTTTGGGCTTGGGGATGGGGAGCCTCTTCATATGGCGGCAAGTACCTGCACGGGTCACATGACAATCAGGAGTCTGCATTTAACACAATTTAGCTCAATTGTCAAGCAATTGTCTCAAAGAGTTTATAAAAATGGCTGGTCCCAAATACATTAGCGTAGTAAAGCGAGGACTGTCTGTCCTGCTTCTTTTCTTACCAGTGGAGAAAGTCCAAGCTGTGTCCAGCAGAACCCCCGCCGTCCGACAAAAGGAGCTTCCAGCTCGAAGCACCCCCCCGACGGCAAACATATCTTCTGCGATCAAAACAAAAACCATCGATTGACAAATGGAGGATACGAGCGGTACGTGCTACATCGACCCTGCATGTAGCTTAAGCTAACACATAACATCATTTTTTTTCCGGCGAGTCACGCTGCATGAAGCATTTACCTCTTTTTTAGTAGCTCCCAGGTAAAATGCGATGTTGCTGAGACTGTAATAACGATAGAAGTTTTGGTTTGGCGCTTGAAAATCGTTGTTATTGACACTTTAGCATGCTGCCGTGGGAGCGGCCATCTTTACGCACTGTCCCACAATGCATTGTCGCAGCGTAGTAACGAGGGCAGCCATCTTACGTTGCCACTGTCTAGCAGCATTTTGCCCATTTTGTGCCAGGACACATGAATAGAGAACATTGCATACTGCTTTTTTTGCGTGGACCGCGTTCAAACAAACACACACACTCACAAAAAACGTGAGACCAATGATACATCATGTAAATGTGGACAGTGAGTGGCAACGTAAGATGGTTATCGCTTAGCGTTACAAAAATGAGTCCCTGACTAAAACGTTTGCGAACCCCTGCACTAAAGAACATGTAAATAGAAAAAGAACCTGTGAACATGTAATCGCTGTTTTTTAAGTATTTACATTTTCGGGTTTATTTGTTATTCTGTAAATTCTCCAAAGAAAAAAAAAATGCGAACTCGTTCTACAGATTTGGCGAATATTAAAAAAAAAGACGAGTGAAAATGAAAAGCAAAATACGTCCTGTAATGCACTGAAAATAAAATACAGTACTGGTGTTTTCACTACTGTATACGTAAAATCCAATTCTAATCCAATTAGATTCTCTCCTTTACTAACACATAGTGAATATGAATATTTACACATCCTTTTTCAAATCTCATATTTCCCCCAAAAAAAGTATCCCAAAACAAATTTTAAATGTTTTCATCTCATAATTATATAGTTAAACTAAACAGAAAATTTTAAACAGACTGAAATAATGTGATTGCTGTTCCCTCTTCTAACTCAACGGGCAATGTTTTCCAATTTGACAAATAACTTTCAAACTCATGCTAAATAGGAATTAGCATTCTTTACAGGCTAAATTGTGTTGGCTTTTATGTTTTTAAAATATGTTTCCATAGCTGTGCAATTGTTGTGATCCGAGGAATAAAAAAAAGAGCGACATTAGCCAATGATAAATGGAAAATTGTGTCTGCAAATTTCAATTGGTACTTTGCAGGACTGAAAGTTGAAGATTACAACAATTACACGCACACACATGCTTGTAACCTGCAGTTTTTTTTTTTGTTTTTGTTTTTTGGAGGGTGGCGGTCGGTAAGCGCTCAGTGGAATATTTGTCATCTTCAAAGTTGCAAATTCAGCTTCAATTTAAATTAGTCTTTGTTTCAGTCTGATGAGTGTCCGTGTTTGTGTGAAAATTAGGCGACTTGAAACTACTTGAATCAAAGTTTCCATCACTTTGTGAGAAGAAGAAGGTAGCGCATGAGTTAACCTGAAATACAATCAATCAAACACAATCTGAGAATAAAAGTTTGATGCTTTATTTCCTCCGTGGAAAAATCTAATTAGCAAAGCAATGCAAAAAGTAGCATCAATGAAGACATTTAAATATCGGTCAAAATTCCTGTTGCCAAAAAGTTAAACAGCAGATATGACGCACCTCATTTGAATATCGCTCTTTTGCAATTTCCTCAAGTTCAAAGATTTGTGGTTTCCACATGAGGGTCTTTTTCCTCTCCTCCCATATATATATACATATATATATATATATATATATATATATATATATATATATATATATATATATATATATATATATATATATATATATATATATATATATATAAAATAAGATGCTGTTTGAAATCAGAATTCAATTAAAAATAACTTTTAATTTTGGAATATATTTCTTGGTATATATATATATATATATATATATATATATATATATATATATATATATATATATATATATATATATATATATATATATATATATATATATATATACAAAATGTAATTATTTATTATTATTTATTGATTTACATTGAATGCATTTTAAATTGAGATATAATTTATAAAATGTTAATTTTTTTAATAATTTGCAACGTCCACTAATCTCTTTTTCATACCCTTGGATTGCAATTTGAATTTTTGGGCTGCTGGGAAAAGAAAATTGAGTTTGATCCAGAAATGGACATGCTGTACAAATTTGGCATAAGACGCAAGTGACATCAGCCCAATTTTGTGAAAATGCATCGCCACACACACAGAAATTCTGTATAGACGCACACAAATCGGAATTTTTTTTTCAGCAAGCGTGCGTGTTGTTTAGGAAGCTCACGCAGGGCTTTACTGGCGATGACGTCACTGGCTGTGGCCGACAGTGACGGAGGACACCGAAGTGCGAACAACAAGACATATTTCATGACGCATGTTTTTGAGTCCAAATAAATGAAGAACAATCAAAGACAGATGAGACTGCCACAAAAATCGATCGGAATCCAACATGTCCGTTCGCCAATAGCTTGACCTTACGTGTTTTTTTTTTTTTGGAAAGCGAGCAGCGGACGGTGTCGTCATTCAAACGTATTCTATTCAAAAAGATAAACAAAAAAAGAATAAATTAAAATATAAGGTCCCAAAACCAAAAAAAATATTTTTTTAAAATCTCAGCAGAATTTTAATGCAATTTATTTCGTTAATCATTCATTTATTTCATGCATTTATTTGATTGACGTGACCTACAGATTTGAACTGGTTTATTCGACCTCCAAAATTAAACATTCGGTGTCAACATTATTTTTCAAGGACTTGTAATAGAATTTGGCAAAGTACAAAAACACCATACATGTTTTTTAAAGTTTAATCACTAAGCTAACTTTTAGTATGTCAGCGTAATTATTTCAGTGTATACTGTGTGTTTTTCCGTAAACAAGAGCGTGACTACATTTTGATTGAATATGCTTTGAGAGAGCGAGCGAGAGAGAGAGAGAGAGAGAGAATCCGTGGGAGGAAGTGGATCTCCTGTTCGGTATGTCTTCGAGTTTCCAAGCGAGGCGAAACTCCTCCCCCGCTCGTATATTAAACGGTTTAGCGCACAACATCAGCAAATACTTCGTGTCCCAATCAGAAGTTCCACCGAGAATTAGAAATGCTTCTGAATTATTTCATTTTTGCTTTGATTATGATGATTTCCACATCAGGTAGTGCCTCTAGTACCCTATGATAATATTGCCGCATCTTTTTTTTTTTTTTTTTAAGGTTTTCACCTGTTTTTGCAGGGGCTCACCAAGAGATATTTGCCGAGTTGAACTCGCAGGTTCTTCTCCCTTGTGAGTGTGAAACCTCATCATCGCTCCACATCACCTGGACCAAGGATAAGCAAGGGTAAGCCAGGAACAGTGACGGGATTGGTACATGTTTCTTTTCAAATTGAGAGCAAATGAATTGGAACTTGTGTGATAGTAATGCATTTGTAAAAAAATGGTGCAATGTTCTCTTGTCACATCATGCTTTGGTAATTGCGGTTTAACTGTATCACAGATTTGCATTTATGACGATTGCATGTTTACGTTGACATTTTTCTTGCAATTTTCCTTCCTTTTTAGACAGATCATGGATTTTCATTTTTTGCTATGTTGATTGCATGTTTATCTTGATATTTTTCCTCCTCCTGTCAGACTAGACAAAAGAAAACATCAACTTCATGTATTTATTTTATGTATTTTATTATATGTTAGCTTTACGCTAACCAACATTTTTCAATGAAATGATATAGTTTTGGTCAACAAACATGCTTTCATTCTATGTGTGTTAAAATGGCAGTTGTCGCATTTATGCTAATTTTTGCAAGCTAGTAAATGGTGTTTCACGTTATATGTTAGCTTCAAGCTAATTTTCTTTTCCTTCAATGAAATGATATAGTTTTGGTCAACAAACATATGCTTTCATTCTATGTGTGTTAAAATGGCAGTTGTTGCATTTATGCTAATTTTTGCAAGCTAGTATATGGCGTTTCACATTATATGCTAGCATTAAGCTAATTTTCTTTTCCTTCAATGAAATGATATAGTTTTGGTCAACAAACATATGCTTTCATTCTACGTGTGTTAAAATGGCAGTTGTCGCATTTATGCTAATTTTTGCAAGCTAGTATATGGCGTTTCACGTTATATGTTAGCATTAAGCTAATTTTCTTTTCCTTCAATGAAATGATATAGTTTTGGTCAACAAACATGCTTTCATTCTATGTGTGGTAAAATGGCAGTTGTCGCATTTATGCTAATTTTTGTAAGCTAGTATATGGCGTTTCACGTTATATGTTAGCATTAAGCTAATTTTATTTTCTTCAATGAAATGATATAGTTTTGGTCAACAAACATGCTTTCATTCTATGTGTGTTAAAATGGCAGTTGTCGCATTTATGCTAATTTTTGTAAGCTAGTATATGGCGTTTCACGTTATATGTTAGCATTTAGCTAATTTCTTTTTTGTTCAGTAAACTGTCGGTTGAACTAGCTTACGCTTTCATTTTTGGGACGAGCCCTATTTTTTTCACGATTGTCCATCTGCAGCACCGTGTGGAGACAGGACAGGAGCGGCTTGCAGTTTCGGGGCTCCAGATGGCTACAAAGAGGTCGGGCGCGGGTGCGCTGCCCCCGCTGCCAGCTCGCGAGCGGCGACTGCGGCCTGCAAATCAGCAACGTCGGGGAGCAAGACGGAGGCCTTTACGCTTGCAAGTTTCAGAGTCCGCAAGGCGCTATCGCTCGCTCGCTCATGCTAAGAGTCCTCAAAGGTAACAAGAGGTCATTTTGATACGCTAATAATGTTCAATCAAGTCAAGTCAATGATATTCCTTCTTAATATCAACAATCAACATAGAGGAAAATCTATTCCCAAGTGAGGCGGATCAATACAAAACAGCGCAAATACAGGAACAGCGCATTTTTCTTTTCAAACTAAGAGCAAATGAACTGGAACATGGAGCGACTTACTGCTAAGTTGTGTTTTACTGACCAATTTGCGAAACATATGCCTTTATTTAGTTATTGAGTTAATTCTTCTTCTTTTTTTTTCTTGGCAGTATCTTTCTCTCCTTCGGCGCCGTTGGCGGGGGTCCCCGTTTCAATCGCCTGCGTTGCGACGCCGCCCGGGCCTCCGGCTGCCACAATACAATGGAGATTAAACAACGACTCGTTTGCGCCGAGCCGTCCCGCCCCTGCATGGATCGTGCAGGAGATTTCCAGCGTGTCATTGTCGGGAAATTGGACGTGCGCGGTGGCTAGCGGGGGCGCGCGAGGTCGCGCCTCGGCCATTTTAAATGTGAGAGGTGAGCGCTTAATGGTTCATAATTCATAATAATACTATTGACAGCCATTTTCAACAGTAAAAAGTTCATATTTTGTCTAGAGTTACTATTAACTTTTACCGAAGCTAGCTAGCTTAACGCTAGCACACAATACCCTATCCGAATTGTGATTGGCCGTTACGTGAGCCTTGAGCATGTGATGTCATTTTCAGTTGACAGCAAGTGAAAAAAATGTGTTTTTAAATGTATTAACCGTAAATGAAAAAGAAGTTATCAAATGTATTATTGACCAAAACGTTTTTGTTAGTCTCAAAAATAGCTAAATAACTTTAGCATCCCTTGAATTAAATAAATGAACATCTAAAATGGATCTAAAATATGCTGGTCATTTCGCACGCATCATTGCTTTTTGTTTATTGTTTTTTTTTATTTGATGCTAAATTTATTCAGCTATTTTTAGCAGCTAAAGGTTAATATTTTGTCTATATTAAGCTAGCTAGCTTTGATAAAGGATAATGCTAGCATGTGATGTCATTTTCAGTTTACAGCTAGTGAAAAAAAATGTGTTTTTAATTGTATTAACTGTACCTGAAATTATTTCGCGACAAAAGATGAACTTTTGACTGCTTGAAAAATACGTTTTGTGTCCCTTCAATCGATGGCGTCCATTTTTAGAAAAGGCAAAAGTGGTTAACCTTTGACCCCTCCCATCACAAAGGCTGCATTCCAAACTAACGCCACATTATGTCAAAAGAAATATTTTTTCCATTTCTAACAGTTAAACTGTCATTTTTTTCATTCATTGGAAAACAATTTTGAAAAAAACGTGAAAAGACGTCTTTGGCATCGAACGTTAGGAATCCTTTTATTTTTTTGCTTTCTCTCCCAGGAATCGTGCACCCGCCCCGAGACGACACAAAAGTGTACGCGGCCGCGGGGTCGGCGGCCACCCTCCCCTGCGTCTTCTCCCCGGACCTGAAGCCCTCGGAGACCACCTGGCACAAAGTCAAACCCGGAAACCCCCGCTCGGGACCGTCTCTCCAATCCCTACCTCCCGCTTTTTTTTCCGCGCCCGCTTCCCGACCGGCTCGGGACCGATCTGTCCGTTTGAAAGACGTGGTCCCGGAGGACGGGGGAACGTACCGATGCGGAGGGACGGTCGAGGGACGCCTTCTGTCTCGGGACGTGAAGCTGGTCGTGGCCACGAGTCAGTCTCGCCGACGTCTCCGTCCCCGTCTTCCGAAACGGGTCCGGGCTAATCCCTTTCCGCGCCCGCAGTCGAGCGCGGCGTCTCGAGGGACAACCGGGTGACGCTGAGCTGCCGCCTGACGGACGCCGGCGAGGTCACCCGCTACCAGTGGCTCGCCGTGACCTACGACCTTAACGGCGAGCGGCGGGCGAGACCCATCCGGGAGGGGAGGAGTCTGGACGCCGGCGAGGACGCCGGCCAATTGGTGTGTGGCTTTTACGGAGCGAGGGGACTCCTGGGAAACGTGACGCGAGCCGGCGCTTCCCCGTCGGGTAACTCAACTCAACTCAAGTGAACCCAAACGATTCGAAATGAACCGAAGCGGATTGAAAAAAGCCCAAAACGAAAACGAAAGTTCCGTTGATTTGATTTTTTTTTTCTTTTTGGAACGGCAGCTGATGAGAGCGGCTCAGCAGTTGTGTCACTCAGAGCGGCGGTTGCGCTCGCCGTCGCCGCCCTCCTGCTTCTTCTGCTTCTGCTTCTGCTTCTGCTTCTGGTTCAGACATACAACAAGCATGAAAGGGTGAGAAAGCTCCGTCCCAACGTCTTCCATCTTCTGCCGCTCATCCCGAGTCAGCTTTCAAAATATTTGTTGGATTTGCTTTGCTATACAGGACATGCTGGGTTTTCCCTCAAAATAATTGTCAGTTTATCAGAAAAAACGCCTTGAAAATATATATATATATATGACGTCATGGTCTTTTTTTTTAAGAAAAAAATACCTTACTATACATGGATATTATTTTGTTGTTGTTTAGGGTGAAAAATGCCTTACTATACATGTTTTTTTTTTTCTTAAGAAAAAAAAATACCCATGGACATGTTTTTGTTTGTTTTGGGTGAAAATACCTTACTATACATGGTCTTTTTTTTTTTTTAAGAAACCAAATACCTTACCATGGACATTATTTTGTTGTTTTGGGTGAAAAATTTCTTACCATACATGTTTGTTTTGGGGTTTTTTTTAAGAAAAAAAATACCTTACTATACATGGACATTTTTTGTTGTTGTTTTGGGTGAAAAATGCCTTACTATACATGGTCTTTTTTTTTTTTAAGAAAAAAAATACCTCACCATGGACATTTTTTTGTTGTTGTTTTGGGTGAAAAATGCCTTACTATACATGGTCTTTTTTTTTTTAAGAAAAAAATACTTACTATACATGGGCATTTTTTGTTGTTGTTTTAGGTGACAAATGCCTTACTATACAGTCTTTTTTTTTTTAAGAAAAAACAACCTTACCATACATGGACATTTTTTTCCCCAAAATTACCTTTTTTTTTGGCATTTTTTTGGTTTGTTTTGGGCGAAAAATGCCTTACTATACATGGTCTTTTTTTTTCTTTTTTTTTTAACAAAACGCTTGATCATTTCAGTGACGTTGTTCTTGTTTGTCCCACGCAGAGAAGAAGACTTTTTAAGTACCGCTGGTTGGAGTCAATTCTCCACGCCAAGTCCGGCAAGCGTGAGGCCAGAGAAGCCAAAAACGAAGACCACTTCAAACCTGAAATCACAGTCAATTAACCCTGGAGAAATTTTCACATACTAGCATGTATGTTTGCACATGTTTTTGTATTTCCAGATAAAGACAAGAAGGCCTGCTTCTCACATTGACTTTTATTTCACAATAAAGGCTCGAAAACATTGGACCGTTTTTGGAAATGACCAAAATGAGTCATGCGTCAATAAAAAATAATAAAAAAAATCATATCGTAAATAGAATTGGACAATGACAGCACATGCCCGAAATCTACATAAATTACATGAATTTGTACCCAGTACACAATCTTTAGTGCTTCTGTTCCTAAACGTAAGTTCAGACTTGACTGCAAAAGTTGCGGTCCCGCTCGGAAAGCTCCCAGGACGTCAAGGCCCGGTCCATGTCCTCCAGGAGCCCCTCGGCTTTCCACGGCGCCGGATCCGGACCCTCGTCCTCGTCCAGGCACCAGCCGGCCCAGTCCACGTTGATGCCGCTGGGAAACAGAGGACTATGTGACACAAAGGACAGAAAATTCTCTTGTAAACGGGATTCAAAAGTAGCCTTTCAAGATGAGGTTTGCTTTAGGGTTTCAAACTAGGGTTAGGGTTTCAAAGGCACATTTCAAATTGAGATTAGGGTTTCAAAGACTAAGTTTCAGACTGAGGTTTGGGTTTTACAGTAGGGTTTTAAAAGGTGATTAGGGTTTCAAACCAGGGTTCTGGTTTCAAAGGCATGTTTCAAGTTGAGATTAGGGTTTCAAAGTAGGGTTTCAAGATAGGGTTGAGTTTTCAAAATAGGGTTTTTAACAAGAGTTAGGGTTTCAAAGTAGGGTTTGGCGTTCAAAGTAAATTTTGGGTTTCAAAGGCATGTTTTCAAATTGAGGTTAGGGTTTCAAAGTAGGGTTTCAAGATAGGGTTGAGTTTTCAAAATAGGGGTTTTAACAAGAATTAGGGTTTCAAAGTAGGGTTTCAAGATAGGGTTGAGTTTTCAAAATGGGGTTTTTAACAAGAGTTAGGGTTTCAAAGTAGGGTTTCAAACTAGGGTTTAGTTTCTAAAAAGGGGGTTTTAAACAAGAGTTAGGGTTTCAAAGTCGTTTTTGCGTTTTATAGTCGGCCTTCAAACTGTGGTTAGGGTTTCTAACTAGGGTTTGGGTTTCAAAGGCACGTTTCAAATTCAGATTAGGGTTTTAAAGTAGGATTTCAAGCAAGAGTTGAGTTTTTGGAATAAGATTTTTAAATTAGGGTTTCAAAGTAGGGTTTCCAGGTAAGGTTTAGTTTTTACATAGTGTTTTGAATGGTGGTTAAGGTTTCAAATTAGGCTTCGGGTTTCAAAGGCAGGTTTCAAATTCAGATTAGGGTTTTAAAGTAATTTCAAAATAGGGTTGATTTTTCAAAATAGGGTTGCCCTCAAACTTGGGTTAGCGTTTCAAAATAGAGGGGCCACACTATGGTTAAGGGTATCAAATTAGGGTTTGCGTTTAAAATTAGGTTTAAGCTTTCAAATAGGGTTCGATTTGAAAGTAAGGTTTCAAACCAGAGTTTGGGTTTTAAACTAGGTCAAACTAAGGTTAGTGATTCAAAGTAGGGGTTTTAAACCTGGCATTTTTTTGAGTGGTTCGCTAAAATGATGGGAAACAGGGCTCCATAAAAACGTTTGCCACCTGTCCACCCTGTCGCTGCCATCGCCGTCCACCAGCTGCTCCTTCCACCCGCCACTGACGGTGAGGACTCGCTGCCTGCGCAGCTGCACCTCCTCCTCCCACTCGCCGTCTCTGTCCCCGTCACCCCGAGGCTGCGTCGGAGGCTTCGAAGCGCTAGCTTGCGCGCTACCGTCCCGCTCTCGACCTTTTGCCCTCTGCAGAAGATTCTCCACGGACGCCGGCGACGGCGACATACCCGGAAAAAGAAACCCGTGCTCGTCATGACTGGACACGCTGGGAATGGACGCGCTCCTCTGGGCTTTCATTCTGGGTTTCCTGTCCACTTCGGATTCCGAAAAGATCTCGGTGTCCGCGCTGGCCTCGTTGTTCCAAAAAGTCCCCCCGGTGGGCTTCAGGGCACTCAGCTTCAGAACCATGTGAGGATTGGAGCTCTTGGCCGAGTCCGAGTCCGAGTTGGACGAGGAGTTGTTGGACGGCGACGGCGTTTGGATTGTCCTCCTCTGTCGCAACACGGGAGACTTGAAGGCTTTTGAGAAGACTTTGCTATGCGGAAAGGTCGCGGGGTGGTTCTTCCCGGCGCCCTCTCGCGTTTGGCTAGGAACAAGCGAGGTGTTGACTTCTTCCGTTGGGTAGTCGACGTCCGGATAGCCGCCTGGCACCAGAGCATTGGGTCTGGCGTTGACGGGGCGGAACGGATCACTCGCGTGGCCGTCGGCGGGTTTCCGAATGTTTGCAGAAGACTCCTCTGGACGGGTGGGGCGTTCTTCTCCTCTCCAGGCGTTGCCTTTGAACGCGAACTTCTGGGGCAATAATTCAAAGTGACGGTTGGCGTTTTCGGACGCATCTTTAGATGCGTTTGCACCATTTAGCAAATAGGGGGCGCTGCGTCTGTGGGCGGGGAGGTCCACAAAAACCTCCTCTTCTGAGAGAAGCGCACTTGTTCCGCCAACAGCTTCGTTTTTTTCTTTCGAAACGGATCGTCGACTCTCGGCTTCCCTCAGGTTCCTTAGTATCACCTGGAAACATGACGTGGAGAAAATGGGCAACAGTTAGGGCAGCAAATGGGGTACGTGAGGGTACTTCAGGGTGCGCAGAAAACGGATATCAGCAAATCTAAATGAATTCTTTGTAATGCAATAATGAAAGTAATGAAATAAAATACAGCAGTTTACAAAACAGTTGCTTCAATATAACCAATAACTTGCTTAAAGTTTCAATTCATTTGCTATCAATTTGAAAACAAACATCTCTTCATATATGCAGAAAACCTTTGAAAATCCAACACGCCTAATATGATTTTACGTAAGCGTGCGACGATTTGACGTACCTTTGCCTGGCGAATGGCGGACACCCAAGTGGAGCAGCTTTCCGAGGTTCCGGCCGTAAAAACGTAAACGTTGACGGGACACCAAAGCTCCCCCACCTCCACCAGAAGAAACGAACCTGAGAGAGGACAAGGGGACGTCTCCGTGTCTCAGGAATTGATGTTTTACGCCTGATTTGTACGTTTGGACTCACAGTTATCTTTGAGTGCCACGCAGTACGTTCTGTCCAGGGCCAGAGGAGGTCGGACCACCTTCAGTCGCTCCGCTTTCTTCTGCACTTTGGTCATGAGAAGCACGTCGGAGAACAGGAGAGCAACCACCTCGAGCTAAGTGATAAAGTACAGATAGTGTATCAAAAAATACTGTAGGTTTTCTTCAAACTTAACTCACCGTGAAAAAAAAAAAAAAACAACAAAAAGAAGAACTAGGGGGTCACCTTGCTGTCTTTCCTGCCTCGGATCTTCAGGTTCTCCTCCAGGAGCAGCTTGCGGACCACGCCGTTACCCACGCCGCTGATGGGGCACGTCAGGTCAAAATGGCAGATTTCTCGCACGTGCTGCACAGGAAGTGATGCATTCAGGATCATTCCAGTTAAACTGACTATGGTGCTTATCAATCAATCTAGCTAAGATAGCTATAGCTAGCTAGCTAGCTAGTTATCTCACTAGCTATCTTAATGATCTCTTGATAGCAATTCTGTCTGATTCTGCTAGCTTGCTAAACAATCTTAGCTAGCTTGCTGGCTATCATAACTGTTTATTTTCTCCATCTATCTATAGATAAAATTCATTAAAATAATAAGAATAATATCAAAATACAGATTAAAAATGAATAAAACAAATTAAATCAAAATAAAGAAACAATGTCATTGAAACAAATAAACTAATACAAATATAAAAAAATATAATAAATATTTATATATGTATATATGTTCTAAAAAATAAATACAAAAATAAAATAACTAATATTAAAATGAACAAAAGTAATACCTAAAAATAAAATAGTTATTAAATTTGTTAAAATATAAAAATAAGCTTTTCTGAAAAAATATATAACATATTTTCAGAACATACTCAATGTACTCCAAACAAATAGACGAATCCTTAATTATGAATATTCTACTATGCATTCTTCTTTAATTCAAAATAAGTAAACAATAAGAGTACAAAAAACCATAAAGAGCTCTGTTGTGGTCCCAATTCCGCAAGAAGTATTTGGACAAGTTGTCAGCCTTTACCTTGTCTATTTCCTCATTGACGCCCTCCATCTCGTATCCCTCCAGCCTCTGAGCAGAGACGGAGAGCGCCGCCTCCGCGTCCCTCAGCCTCAGGTATTCATTGATGCTCTCCAGAAAAGTGTTGACGCTGGATAACTGAGAGAGATTTTGCCCACATGAGGACGGGGACGCCCGGCCGGCGCTCGATGTGGGGCCTTCCTCACCATGCTTCGCAGGCCGCGCTGCGCAAAAGGCTCCTGGGTGGTCTTGAGCAGCGCCTTGAGCAGGAGGGCGTACTTGGTGATCCTCTGGTGGGGCTTGGCCTGCATGTCCCCGATGCGCATCCGGGAGCACTGCGGGTGCGTTTCCACCCACTGCGTGCAAACAGCGAGCGAACTGAGCGCATTTCCACTTTTGACAAAAACAAAGAGGTGCCACGCACGGTTCGCGCCAGGCTGGCTGACGACAGTCGGAAAGCTCGCGCGCAAAAAAACCACGAGACCAGTTAGCGCTAAAAATAGCGGGGGTGTAATAGGACGAACCGCAAAAGGTTGGAACAAAGCAGACGAGTCTAATTGTGGTTTTGGCTGACCTTTGAATATATAGTCAGGAAAAATGCTTGTGTTTTTCCATCCCTTTATTTTAAAAAGTAGATCATGTTTGTAGAGTTAGTCAAGAGTAGAAACCGTACATGAGGGCAACAAATTCAAGCTATTTAAATGCACAGCTGTGAACTTAAAGTTATCCCAGATCATCCGTAAAGCTGCCCGAAAGGTTCCTACTTCATATAATATTTACCGTGTTTTCCGCACTATAAGGCGCACCGGATTATAAGGCGTGCCCTCAATTAATGACATATTTTAAAACTTTTTCAATCACAATATAGTAGTACTCAAGGTAATAACAATAATAACTCAAATAATAACTCTAAAACCTTAATAGCATAATAACTTAACGTCAATATGACCAACCTTGTTCAACTGTAAACAGATAAAGCTTACTTTATCGCTTCATTCCCCATCTACGAATCCCAATCTCAATATTGATCCATATATAAGGCGCACCTGATTATAAGGCGCACACCATCAGCTTTTTAAAAAAAAAATAAGGCTTTTAGGTGCGCCTTATAGTGCGGAAAATACGGTAAATTATGAAATATATAATATAATATAATATATATATATATAAATATACATATATATATATAAATAAATAAAAAATTGTGATACATGTATTTATAATTTATATACAAATATTTGCTACAGTGGTATTCTCTACAATAATTGAGAAATGATCAAGAAATAAAAACAAACAAACAAAAAAAAGGTCTGACCTGCACATATGTGAGGAAATGCTGGTTGCTCTCCATTTGTTGGCGTGCAAACTCAAAGCTGTTTTCCTCCTCTGCACAATAATGGCAGTATGATGAGAAGCGTTCACGGAACTGCAAATAAACAACGATGGCTGTGTAGTGTTATCTCTTCATAATCCAAGTCAAAACATTGCAATATCGCCCAAAAAAGTTTATTTATTGATATGATGGATTGTTATGGAAAGTAAGCGCTCACCTGGAGGCAGCCCGCTTTTAAACCCATTGGATTAAAAGGTTTGCCTGTCATGCGGACTTCCCGCAACATGGGATAAATCACTTCCTGCCAGAACAGCTGATGGGCGCCGAGGATGTCGGGAAGGTTGGAAAAAAGACGCTCGGGGGTTACCTGAACAAAAACACAAAGTCAAAACACAGGTTTTTATAAACAATACAGAAATATAGATGCAGTGCATCCTCATTTATTACTCGGGGTCAGTTTTTTTCTGGAATTATCTACCTATTTTTTTTCTCCTTTTATCATACATGTTTTGCTCTTCTTTTTATTTATTATACTATATGTCATTGTTTCACTTGTCAAGTGAGCTTCAGTACGCATTCTGCCGTCAACGTGGGGCAATGACATTGAATAAAACAAGCCAAAAAAAAAGCATTGCGGTATAAAAGAGGGCTGAACTGACCTCCTGGAGGAAGCCGCGGAGATGCAGGTTGACCAGGGCTGCGATCACAAGCTGCGGGAAGCATCGAGGGAAGCTGTCGGCACATTTTGCATTTCGGAGCTAAAAAGTGCAGGCGGCATCTTACGTCTTTGACGATAACCAGCCTGTTGATGTAGTTGAGTTCGGTGATGACGAACTCCCACATGGCTTCCTGCTGGTGCCTCTGCATCCGGGACATAACCTGGAAACGGATGCAAATGAAGTGAGCCGAATCAGGAAAACAAAAAATCCTCCAGATGTCACTCTTGGTTTAAAGAAGCAGGAGACATTTGTTACATTTCCATTGGGCTTTATAGTATTTATTTTTAAATCGAGAGCACCCCCTAGGGGAGCAAAACGTATAACGGATGCTTCGTGAATCTTCATTTTCCCATCACAGTGATTCCTACCGAGTGCGAGTTGACGATATCGGTCCAGTTCCTCTCCAGCGTGGTTCCGCGGCTCTCTTCCTTCCATCTCCACTTGAGGCTGACGGGCACAGCGAAGGCCTCCAACTCCTGCTTCAACACGTCCAGCTGAGTCCTTTCCTGGAGCAAAAAGGGAAGCGTGGAAAAGAAAAGAAATAAGGAGTGAGCCTGTGATTGGTTCATTGCACCAGAGTTGAATTGCTTGCAGTGTCAGGGGTCCGTGAAATCATTTGAGAGTTTTGGAACTGATTTAATTTATCTTTTAACAGTGACAGATTTGAGTCTTGTTTTTTTGGCGCCACCTCTGGCCGCTGTTGATAGTGCACTGTCTTGTCTACATTAATAGAAGCCATTGTAACATCTAGGAAGGACAGAACATTGGGTTATTCATAAAAAAAACATATTTATTTGAGTTCTTTTTTTTCTTTCTTTTTTTATTTCTTTTTATTTTCTATTAAATTGTGAAAGTATTCGCAACTCTTCAATAAAGCAATCAATTCAACCAGTTTAATATGGTCAAAAAAATACAATCATTTTAAAACTAAATAATTGGAAGCAACCTTATGTTTGGCTTAAATTATTTTTTTCTTTTGTTTCCGCAAACATTTGCAATGGGGGTCCTTGGAAAATGTGCTTTCTAAAAGGGGGAAAAAACTTTGAAGCGATTTATTTTGGTCTCACAAAAAGCTGGCATTTGAACAAGGGTGTGCAGACTCTTGATATCAATTGTTTTTGTTTTTGTTGTTGTTTGATGGTGTGTTGTATCAAAATACAAAACTATACCTCGGCAGTTAGGTTCTTGTCAGACACTCCCTGGTTGAAAAAAACTTGTTTGAGCGCAGCTCTGGGTTTGGCTGCTGTTGACGCTCCCTTAGTCACCGTCGAATAATTGCTCACAACCTTCTGCCTTGTTTTCATCTGGTACAAAATGAAAAGCAGCAGGAATATTAGTGTAGAATTGGATAATTAAATTGCATACGTGGTAAGTGACACATTATAAAGCGAGTCGTAGAAGAATAGTTCAAAGTCTTTTACTCATTCACAGCCAGCGACGTCTATAGACATCAAAGATCCTTTTTAACTGGGCTGCCAGTGACGCGTTAATAGCCCTGGAAGTAGTAGTAGTAATTGTAGTAATGCACAATTAATACCTTTAAAAGAACACTTTTTTCCATTGGCTGTCAATTTAAAATGACATCAAATGTGATCAAGTCTCAGGTAACAACCAATCACGGCTCAGCTCGCAAACATTTAGATGCAAACTATTCGGTTCGGGCTTTTCGAGAAGGTTGCTGTGAACTTGCCTGATGGCCACAAGTGTAAAACTTGGCTTGGTCTGGCGACACCTTGTGGTAAATGTTGACATCTCCTGAAGTTTCCATGTAGACGTCGAGCTCGGGCAGGTCCGCGTCGCCGGCGTCACGTGACTGCGCCGAGGCTGCGTCCATTTCTGGCGGGGGTCACCACGGAGGCTCATGTGATGTTTAGGGGGGGTAAGCCGGGAACTGGCTGGGTCAGCTGAGCGAGAGGAAAGTGAAAGTCAGTGGCGGCTGTAAAATTAGGGGCTCAGACACACATTGGCTCATAACCACAAAATATTGAAAGTGCTGCAATAAAACCACCATATTGCAAGGTATTTTTGCCTTCCATCAACTATTGTAAAACGAGATTTGAAAGATTCAAAAGTTTTATTGTTGTATGCATAGTAACTAAGCGCTTTGCTGCCACATAGTGGCTTCTTTTTGACAAGAAACTAGGTTGAGGTGAGTTTGAGAAGCTTCATTTAGATAAAAGTGGTACATTGCCGCCATCCTGTGAGGTCTTGGTGCCAAGAAGCTATGAGCTATATAGAATCGAGATGAGAAGGATCATTAAGACAAAAGTAGTGCTTTGTTGCCATGTTGAGGCCTCTTGATGCTGAGAAACTAGGTTGAGGTGAGTTGAGCAGCTCAATTTGGACAAAAGTTGTGCATTGGTCCTGATGCCAACAAACTATGTTGAAGTGAGATGAGTAGCGTCATTTAGAGAAAAGTAGTACCTTGCCACCATATTGTGACATCTTGCTTCTAAGGAACTATGTGAAAATAAGTTGAGAAGCTTCATTTAGACAAAACTAATAGTTTGCCAGCATATTGTAAGGCCTTCGTGTCAAGAAACTATGTTAAAGTGAGAGGAGGAGCTTCATTTATACAAAGGGAGTTATCATCATATTTTGACAGCTTGGCTCTAAAGAAGTATGTCGAAGTGAGTTGAGTAGCTTTATTTAGATCAATGTTGTACATTGCCACCATACTGTGACTGCTTGGTTTCAAAGAACTATGTTGGAATTAGCTGAGTAGATTGATTTAGACAAAAGTAGTGCTTTGTTCCCATATTGTGGCATCTTTCTGCCAAGAAACAATGTTGACATGAATTGAGAAGCTTCATTTAGATAAAGTAGTGATTTGCAGCCATAATGTGGCATCTTGGTAACTGTTGAAGTGAGATGCAAGGCTTTATTTAGTCACCATATTGCCACAGCTTGTTTCAAAAACACTATGTTGAAGTGAGTTTAGAAGCTTCATTTGGACAAAGGTCTTCTTTATCTTCTTTGTGTGACATCTTGGTGTCAAGGTATTATGCTACAGGGAGTTGAGAAGCTTCCTTTGGAAAAATGTAATGCTTTGTCATCATAACGTGAAATCTTAAGAGTAAAGGAACTGTGTTGAAATCAATTGAGCAGTTTCACTTCGAACAAAAGTAGTGCTTTGCCATGATGTCATCTGCTCTCTAGACTTAAGCCCTGATTGATCATTTCCCGCGTCCCAGTGACAGAAGTAACACTGTGAGCTTCACACAATGTCACTCTGGTATGCCCGTTGACTGATGGCTTGCTCTGAATACATACATTTAGTTTCCCTTTAAATCAGTCATTCTCTAAATGTAGTTCCACTAGCAGAGGCTTTACATGGATGACTCACTGCTTAATTCCAGTTTTGTTGGTCGTTGACGAGATTTAGATTTAGTTTGAACTTAAAAAAATACAAATTAAAAAAAGAAATCAAGAATCGCTGCTTAAAACGAAGATTATCTTGGCCAACCAGAATCTTTGACACGCCTGTCAATATACTGCTGGGCACAAGTGTACTTAAGTTAGGGCAGGCGAGTGTATTCATCCGAGAAGTGACGTGGGCATTTTGTGTTACCCGGAGACGACGAAAACAAATGCCAGGATCTGAAAGCAACAAGTAATTACACACATGTGAACTTTGACCCTCACTATTAAAGTCATTCAGTCCAATAACGTCCTCCAATGAAACCCCTTTTTAACCCCTTTGTTACTTTCCCTCTGCCTTTTAACAGTGAGTCAGCAAATGATTAACACGAATCCAATCACGCGACAGCAAACCTGAATTTTGTGTGACAAGAAGGAAATCCTCCAAGAAAACAAGAACAACTAACGTTACCTGTGGGTGATGGGATCCATTTTGTGTCCGGTGGTCATCTTTGGTTGCTGTCGGCTTTCTCCGGATCCGTTGGTTCCGTCTTAAGCGTCACCTGTTCGGCTTTCACCTGCGCCTACCTCTGCCCTCTCGCAACTTGCCCGACGGGAACGACAGGATTGTGGCGGCCCGCAAAATCGGTTCTCAGCTTCAAAGTCTCGCACTTGGAAAGCGCTGGCGGATGATTGTACAACGTCAAGAGCAAAGGGGGGGAATTGAAATGTTTTGGGTTGCGTAACAACGAGGAGGGGATGTTCCTATGTACTAATGTTTAGTTAATGTAGACTTAACTGATTATTCAGGTATGTACTTAAGTAGTTTTTTTAACTTGTCCTGTTCCGCTGCTTGTGCATTCCAAATGAAGGCACAGCATTTGTATAGTCGTTTTGATTAATATTGCGTTTGTTAAATATGAATTAACCAGCGAAATACACTTGTTTTTCTTCATCTTACGAACAACCATTTGGGCACTTGTTGTCGCGTGAAAATGACGTCACAGTTCCCTAAACGCTCAGGTAATGACCAATCATAGCTCACCTACTTATTGACACCGTGATTGGTCGTTCCGGAGCCGTGCGTAATTTTGATTTTCAGTCACTTCAAGTGGAAATGGCTGCCTCGCGAGATTGATTAAAAAGGGGTGGAAATTGCTGCATAATTAGTATTCCTCAAACGCAATATTAATCAAAATGTAGCGTTGAGACTAGTGGGCATGCTTTGAACATTATTTTTTAAAAAAAAACCTTTGTGATTTGAGGTCCCTTTAGAAACTTTAACTGGATAGGTGCAAATGTTTTTTTTTTCCTTTGTTACAGAAAGCTGAAGTCTAATGACATTTTTTTTAAGTAAAATATATAACAAATTCAACCTCTCATTTATTTCTAGAGAACAAGTAGTGCGCATAAAGTTTTGTACTTCTTCCTATTCCTCCTGAACATATAAATTGTACTAAAGTATTATGTAGATATTTTCTTTTGATTTTGATTATATTGATAAAATGTGTTCATATGTTCAATCAACCACCAATCAATCAAAAAAGAAAAAAATACTAAACTGTATTAGTTTTGATTTCAGCAATACTTGCAAGTCACCACTAGATGACAGTATCCCCCTGCAACGCCAAGCTAACTCCATTTCTTGTAAAAAAAAAAAAAAAGTTTTTTGTTTGCACAGCAATTTAAAGCACTATTTCTGCATGTCACACTTGTCACAGTCAAAAGAAAAAAAAAAAAAAAAACTAGTGAGAACTACAGCCTACGTCATGGCTTCATTGGGTTACCCGCAATTACAAAGGAGAACCTGTACTTTAACGGCTTCACGCTGGAATGTAGACGGGCGACGTTCCTAGAGGATGAAAGTCAGATAACCAGACGGCAAATCGGCTCTTGAACGCTCCCAAAAATGGTAATGGAACCTCGCGCAAATCAATTGATCCTTTATTCAAACAACCACAGAGTGCAGCTGGCGTTCGGGTGTCATTCCATTACGCGGCCAGAACCAGACTGCACTTGAACTTGGCACATGTTACAAAGTGAAAAAAAAAAAAAAAAAAAAACGTAGGCTGGGACTGACTGGTAAGAGAAATGAGGTGCGGCTCTTGAGACAAGGTGCGGAGCTTGAAGGAAAAAAAAGAAAATCTGATAGTCACTAATATTACAAATGCTGTTCGGTATGGGTGGAAAAGTGATCAAATTACAGTAAATTCACCTGTATATGTTAGAAAATACGGAAGTGTGGCACTAAATAATTCTGACAAATTCTTTCAGACTTACAAATACATTCGAATGTAGTTGCAAATACACTCAAACATATTTGGAAGCTAAATGCTAAAACCATAGCGTTTTTTTTTTCCCTTAATGCCATGGAATATCGACATGTGTATTTTACAAAAAAATGCATGACATAATAATCGCAGAATGGACATAATATCAAGGTTACTAAAAAAACAATGTTAACTAACTTAATTTTTGAACACAGCTATAAAACATACATAGGCCAAATATAATAGATGTGGAAAAAATGCTAAGTTTTTAGATGTCAGCCCACAAATTCTGTACACTGAAACATGTTTGCAAATGCATTTGTTTGTTTGTTCAAACGTAAACACAATTTCTTCCCATAATGCCAAAGGTTAATAACCTGTGCATTTTTAAAGCCTCATTTAAATATAGTCCAAATACGCTATAGTTTTAGCATTTAGCCAAAAAGTACATTCAAACGTATATGTAATTTTACATTTTAACGTAAATAATGGCTAAATTTAAACATATTTGCAAGTAAATTCAAACCAGTTGTTTTAGCTGTTGAAAAATGTTTACTCCATATTGGCAGCTCCACGCTTCTGTAATAACACATTTCAGGCCAATCTTGAAATTTCTGTTTTGTGAGTATGCTGTGTTTAAAAATATCCAGTGAACAACATTCTTAACATAAGTGCCTGCTGCACAATGGAATCCATCCAATATGAAAATTTAAAAGATAATTCCAATATATATACAGTACATAATTTTATATAAAAAAAACAGCATGTTATGCTTGTTAAATGAAGCTTCCCACTCAAAACAGGACACTGCTAGCTTAGGTACTTTAAACCTTGCAAAACCTCCAGAATAAATATTTATTTGGTAGCACCTATGTTACCTTTGACCTATTATATAACAAAACATAATTTCAGCCGTTTGCCCTCATGGTGAAAAAAAAATTGAATTTGTAATTAGTGTTATTATTTTACAAACCATTCACACTTCTCATTTGTTGTACTAATGTTGTACTAATATATGTTATTTATATTAAATACACACACACACACATTATATATATATATATATATATATATATATATATATATATATATATATATATATATATATATATATATATATACACACTTCTCAAATATTAATATATTTTGTTATTTATATTAAATATATATATAAATGCCTTTAATATCACTACATCTGCACAAGTAAAAGGTATGAAATTGTATATATTATTTATTAAATCATTGAAACTCCCAAAATTATTAAAAAAATCTATTGTTTTTATATATATATATATATATATATATTATATATATATATATATATATATATATATATATATATATATATATATATATATATATATATACGTATATATATAAAATCTATTGTTTTTATATATATATATATATATATATATATATATATATATATATATATATATATATATATATATACATACACACCGAGAAACGTATTCCAAAATTAATAAAAAGTTATTTTTTAATTGACCTCTGATTTCAAACAGCAGCTTGTTTTGCTCCAGCAACTTGGTTTGAAATCTAGTGTTCTCACTTTCAAAGTAGAACCTTCATCCTTGATAGTAAACATTGGCTAACGAGACAGAAGTGAATAGTTTGAGAAACAACATCAACAGTCTTTTTCTCCACGAAAAAGGGTATATTTAGAAATATATTAATGTTATTAAAGAAAAAAAAAACCTGAAGTGTTATTTGGGAAATAACAGGGAAAACAACTCATTTCTTTTAGACTGCATTTGTATGTTTATGCATCAAAATTCCTCCGCGTAGGTTCCTAACTTGGATGCTAGCAAGACTAGCGTGAAAATACACACACACACAAAAAAAATCCTCCCTGGTCCATAGGTTGTTTTTTTAAACCTCGGTATACACTTTTTGTAACTTATTTACATAAAAGATGGGGAGGAGGAGGGTGTTCTTTTGGCAGGATATTTACTTAATCCTGTAGGTATCCCCCAAAAATTGAAGTCTCAGTAGTTTCAAGTCAGGATAAAAAGCAGAGAGCTCATCCGTCCCCACAAAGGTGGTCTCGCTCCTCGTGCAAACACAGCATCCAGTTTGGAATGCGCCCGGCCTGTCCTTGAGGTCCATCCAGAGAACAATACCCTGATTCAGGTGCATTTTTTTTTGGTTCCACCTGCCATCCATCTGAGATTTAGTGAATGTTGTACTTTGTCTCCAGCTCCTCGGCAACCCGCCCGAGGTGCATGTGTCTCAATTTCAGCAAAAGCTCCTGCAGCAATGCCGAGTGCAGGAGTCCGCCACGACCTCCTCCTCCTCCTCCGCCGCCGCCGCCGCCACCCCAGGCCTGCGAGCCCCTATCCGCCCAGGCTTTCAGCATTTGATAATGGGCCTCCTTGCTGGCGCGGTGGTCCAGCTCGGCCCGCTCGATGACGGTCTCGGTCACGCCCAGGGATCGCACCAGCTGCTTGACCTGCTGCACGGGGACCAAGTCCAGCACCGTGTAGATGAGGTCATGGGCTATGGGGAGATGAGAGCGCAAAGATGGTTTAAGGGGGTGTCAGTGAGCAAATGTACCCCTGTGGGTACGTGATGGCACTTTGGGGGATATGTGAGATTTTAACTGGTTTTCTGCAGGTTTCCAAACTCTACCGTAAATTTTGGACTGTAACCGCTACTTTTTTTCTCATGCTTTGAACCCTGCAGCCCTAGTCCAGTGCAGTTTATCTGCAGATATTTTTTTTTTTACCAGCCACAGGGGGGGCATCGTGCCAGTAAACAAAGAAAGACAGAAGATGGCACTATGAAAGTGTTGATTTTGTGCTTGAAATGCTATTTTACTTGCCAACAAGAGCACTCTCCACTAGTAAACAAAACAGGCATGTTACTGTCGCGTTGGTGCAGTATTCTAACAATCCGAGTGTGTCTGTGTTATGTTGAAGATATGTTGGTGCAAAGCTTATTTCCAAATATGCAGACATGTACAATCTGTGTTGAAGGCATGGTGTTGCTCTACCAGGCAGTTTGAAAAAAAAAATAATAAATAAAAATTGGAAAAAAAAAACATGTACCATCTGCGTAAATAGTTACAACCTGCGTCTTATAGTGTGGTGTGGCCTATACACAAAATACGGTAATTTGTTGCTTTTATATGCCGTGACAGGAGCAGTGCATTTTTCTTTTCAAAGAAAGACCAAATTAATTGGAAAATGAAAAGCATTATATGCTTTCTTTTTTTTTTAAGTGTTATACGGATGCATAATTATATAGCAGGCTGGCCAGAAATTAACACAAGTTATACAATCAATCTTCTGGAGTTGCTGAATAAAATACATTTAGTTTTTACTGGCCTCTTATTTCAAAACGTGTGACTCCCAGTCTGTTGCGTGCTACAAGGTCCAAACACTTACTTTTAATCTCCAGCGGAACGCAGTCGGGCAGTTTGGCATTGTTAGGCACTGTGGTCTCAGGGCAACCGATCACCGTTATGAATGACACTTCCTCGTTCTCAAACAGCGGCTGCCACGTGATCGGACAACGCAGTGTTAACGGAACTTCACGCGTAACGCACGCGCACGCAGTTGACGTACCTCCGACGACTCCGGCGACGCCTCCGACGTTTGGGGCGATGATTTGAGAAGCGCCTTTTTGGTCAAGCGCTTGACACCCATATAAATAATGAGCAGGATCAACATCATCACAGCCACAACCACTACAGCAGAGAGAATTTGAACAAGGTATCCATTTCCACTTTCTCCAGGATCTACAGAGACACAAGAAGGACTCGGGTTACTTAAAATCTTGTCTACCGACATTCTTTGCTTTATTGTGTCGTTACTTATGATTTAAAATGCAATTTAAGAATTGTGTAAAAAGTATGAGGGCAAGAGGTGTATTATTCTTCCCTTGGTATGACCCCGCAGTAGCTAAATGACAGCACTTATTCACAGTAATTGACTCAAATGTGTAAAACCGTTGGAAAAACATGAAAACGTGTAAAATACTAAAATAAAATACAGCACAACAAAATGCTGTGACCCCCTCGTTTGGTATATGATCAATAGTAGACTAAGCTAGCATGCTAACGTTCGCTAATACGCTAGTACTTAGCTTAAATGCTAATCGCTAATACAATGCCGGCCGCTCGTTATCTTAAATGCTAACAGTAAATAATAATTTGTAGCAACTCTCTAATACAAATTTAAATTGAATATACCCTATTTATTTATACTAAGTAAATAGCACACAATTATTTTACAAAATACATAAATACCAGCTGTGCTTTGCTAAGGACACAAAGCTGCGGTCAAACAGGAAGTTCCTCATGCAACGACATCCGTTTTGATTTTCACAATAAAATGTAATTTCGCGCTTATAAAATAAAGCAGTACAGTATAGCTATATTTACTGTAAACAAAACAACTACTGGGAAAAAAGAACTACAAACTATTTTAGCCTGTGGGTTAGGGTTATTTTTAAATAGTTTGGAAAGAATACAGGAAATATATAACACAAAAAATATATAACGTGTACTTCAAGTGTACTTTGAGTATTACATTATATGTTTAACTTTTAAACCAGCATAAAAAAAACCTGCCAAGAAAGTATTGCATTAGCTTTTTAAAACTGCAGTTGTGCGTCATTACATTCATTAGTGTGTGTGCATCTTGAGACAAGTCAGACAAACGTTTTTGAAAAAAAATAGTGTAGTCTAGTGTAGTTGGACGTGTGGTGGAGCCTCAACAAGCCAGGACACATGGCATGACACATCGTTACTCACACATAGGGGCTGAATGCACAAAGTATCATTGTCATACTGCAAGTGTCTTTACATGAAAACATGTTAATTGCTTGCTTGTGGCAACATGCGCTCACATCATGTGGAGACTGATAAACTCATTAAAATATTAGAAAGTGTGGCAAAAAATGCCATATTAAATTGAAGACATTCGTGTAATCTAGTGGTTTCAGTACTTACCCTCTGATTTATGGGAAGGAAGCGACTTGCAAAGATGTCTGCAATCTGCTACGCAACTGTGGAAAAGACAGAGGAAGTGTGTTTTTCAACTACAGTAAAAAATGAGAAAAATATTATCATACTGAACATTAAAGTCCCTGTCATGTCAAAATAAAAATAAGTCGCAAATTTGACACATAGAGATGAGTGTTGTTAACAGGCCTGCCAAACTGGATTAAAAAAAAAAAAAGGCCAAATATGTATAGTTGATTCTACGCCAATCCACAAGCTAGCGAGCAAAGGGGATAGCTAAGGCTAACATCATACTATCTCGCTAGTAAGCTAATCTCATACATGTTAGCTTGTGTGCAAGTCATACAACGTGGTTTACGTCACAATTTTGCTTTTAGGTCAGAACAGTAGAAAAACGTTTTTTATTTTATCATTCCTGATTGCTAATGGGCTAGTAAACTCACATCTTACCATAACTGCTAGCAAGCTAGTGAGCTAATCTCATACTTGCTTGCTAGTAGGCAAGCGAACTAACTAACTAGCCTGCTAGTGGGTCAGCTAAGGCTAACGTCACACCATCATTGCAGAGTTCATTGGGCTGAACGATAACAGCTCTATTTTGGAACGTTCATCTCTTAATAAACTACTTTTATAAGCTAGTGGGCTAGCTAAGGCTAATGTTATAATATATAGCCAATCACATACCTGTTTTTTGGAAGAGCAACCTAGTAATACTATAATCATAATCATACTAATACATACTAATCATACAATAATTTTTGCAAGCTCGTGAGCTAATCTCATAGTAGCTTACTAGCAAGCTAGCAGGCTAACGTCAAACTAGCCTGCTAGCAGAGCTAGCCTTGGCATTGTTCAAAAAGCTTCATAGTCGTTTGTCCCATCGCATGCTCGATTTGCTTTAGTTCAATAAAAACATATTTTTTATCATTCTATTATTTGTATTATTTCTTTAATATATATCAATAAAATAAATAACTTTCAAATATCTTCCCACTGAAATCCATCATGACAAATTTAAATCTCATGCGAGCCCAGGAACGTCGTTTTTTCCAGGTCAAGGGTCGTTGCTAGGCAGAGTTCATCGGGCTACAAAGTATCATTTTCTCAATACACAATTTTTACTCTACCCTGAAAATAAAAACACGAAACAACACAATTTAAGTATCCGGTTTGGTATGAATGCATACAAGGGAACACTCCAGTCGTATTAATGTCAAAGTCTCAGTGACTAAATTTAGGCCGGAATAGCTTCTCTTTTCTTCTGCTGCTGATGGAAAAAGTTTCGGTTCAACAGAGCCACTTCCCCGTTGCAGTCTCCTCCTTAAAGAAATTAACAAAGCACACACACAAACACGCCCTCACCTCTTACATGGCTCGCATTTCCTGTTCACTCTGAAGAAATTCTCCTTGCACTCGCAAACTGTGTTCCTCTCCGAATTACCTGTACAGACAGTCATATTTTAAAAAACGTACAATCCATTGGCAATCAAATATCAAAACATGTCAAAACTGTTTTTTTTAAATCCCACACATTAAAATATGCCAGATTTTCCATTTGAATTTGGCTAAAAAACAAAGATACAAGCAAAAAAAGAATAAAACAGGCAATACAAGTTTGATAATTAGCATTAATGAGGCTATGTTAGCTATAGCAATCATCTGTGAAATGCGGGGAATGCAACTAACAATTCATTTAAGAAAAGATGGCAATTGGTTTTCAATTAAATATTGAAACACACACACACATATATACAACGTAAACTCAGAAGACTTACATTTTTGGACTTCCCTCTCATCAGAACTGCACGGCGTGCATTTACGGCACTCAGTTGTCTCCGAGTCGATGATGAAGACGTAGTAGCCGTCCTTGCAGCGACACACAGTGTTTCGGTCCCGTTTGCACTTGGATATTTCTACTTCATTCTTTTGCTCTATAGGGACAGACATTTGGAAAACACTCTGAAGCCGTTTGAGCAGCAATGCACAGCAAATGTTCATTAAAATGTTAATGTTAATTAGCCACGTGATTTTCTGAAAATAATACGATCAGTTTCCTCAAGACACCACTAGGGTGCATTTGGAAATGTATTTGATATTCTACCAGTGAGGATGATAATGATGATAATATCTTACCTTTGCAGGTTTTGCATCGCATGCAGTTAGGAGAGTAGTTCATCTGGTCCATAAACTGGTCATCGGGACACGGTGTGCAGTTACTCCTCATTCCCTCGGCGCTGCATTTTTCTACCAGTTTGAAACCTGTACATCGGAAGCAATAATTCAAATTCGCACAATTGTAATTCTTTTGTGAGGATTGGAAGTTTTGAATCTGAGCAAATGGCCATGCGGGGTCCCTCAAAGGTCAATCCTAGGTCCCCTTTTGTTCCTCGTTACCCTTCAGAACGCCAATGTCATCATTGCGGTGTCACAGCCAAAAGTCACTACAAAAGCAAACTAAACTACTGCGCTGATTAAGAGCAAATTAATTGGAAAATGAAGCAACTTATTGCTAAAGTGTTTCAGAGTGAATCTTTTGCAAAACGTTGGAAGTCTTTATTTTGTAACGTCACTAATGACAATACACATACGTATTGTCATTAGTGACATAATTTTTCCATCAGATAAAACACAAATCAAATAATAATAATAATAATGATACACAATCTATGTTTTGCTGTTGCTGGAAAAAATACACCTAGAGATACCAACACTTTACCATCAAATAAACACTTAAATCAACTTCCAGAGATTTTTTTTTTGAAATCAAAATTTTACTCTGCGATACAGTGACTGTTCAGTGTTTTAATAACGACAACTCACCTGGTGAACATTTGTTGCAACATATCCCATTTTCAGAATAGTCTCCGTACGGACACGTCTTCTCCTTGACAGTGGGAGCCTGCGCCGACGTGGGTGCGAGCACGCACTGTGAAAAAAAACAACAACAACAAAAAGACGATGCTGATGAGACGACATTTTGTTTTGCGAAAATTGATCAGGCTGAAATGAGAAGCTACTGACCGCCAACAGCAGTAGGATCCCACGGGAAGCCATTTTGCTGTCCCTGCAGCCCATCTCGGCCTTCCTAATGTTCACTCGAGTCCATCGGTGCCGGCTCACCTGTGATCAAAATAATTGTCATTAATAATAGATTCACTGGAATCGTCTGAAGCGCGCTCTATCAAGCAGAAAACATGATGCGTCACTCACAATTGGTGTTCGTTTTAAAATTCACATAAAGAAGAAAATAGAGCTGACAGTTGAAAATACGAGCGATGCAGCAAGAAACAAACAAACAAAAAAAACTGGACACAAACGAGGATCATTAAGTCATTTGAAGAGGAAACTCTGGTTGGGCTGGTTCAAACAATGTACCACCACCACATAGTTGCTTGAAAACACCTCTCAAAGGCGTTTCTCTTGGCAGCCGCACGATTATTCCAACCATTCCAAAATGTCGCAGTATCAGCGTTCAAACTACGAGACACATTTACATGAAAAATTGTGTTTTAAAAAGACTTACTAAAGTGCATGAGCATCACTGCTTAGTCAAAAGAAGTCTGTAGTTGAATATGCAGTGAATATGAATAACATTCTAATACACATGTATTCTTGTTCTTATTACTAATGTTAGTTATTTTTATTCCATTTTGAAGAGGTTATTTTTTAGAAGGGGATATTTTTATTTAGTTATTCAATTTAAGAGGTAGATTGGCATGACTGTTGTTTTTTTCCAAGTTTAGCAATCTGAACTTCCAGGAAATTACTATTATTGTATTTGTGTTGCATTTTACTCACTTTACTTATTTATTACAAAACCTACACTATCTGTAGAGCTAAATTAGCATTTACATTATGTACTGCAAATGGGACAGACTGAGATATGTCACGTCAACTAACTTTTCATTTATTTTTCCAAGATGCTTACGTTAAACGAGGTACAAAAAAAAAAATCAAGTCAGCCGAAAGACAGGAGAGTTCGACCGGGGTATTACGCGTAAGGAGACGCACGGATTTCAATCAGGCGTAAAGTTGTCAGGGTGACGAATAAAAACATCGCTCGTTGACGGCGATAGATTCGAATGTAGTCTGAAAATGAGGTATTTTGTTTCGATCGTCTCAGGTCGGTTTCCGGTTTGAGCGGCGCCCACGTGAAGGTGGAACGCTCGCTGACTCGGTGCGTAAAATCCCACTTGAGTTCGGCTCTTACCTGGACAACAAGTGTCAAGATCCGAAACGATCCCGATCCGGCTTTTAATTGTGGTTTTGCGATAAGCAACGCAAACAGGTAAACGCCGGGACGAAAAGAACGCCGAGAGGAGCGAGGAGGCGGGACCTATTGACGGGAAATTGTTCAGAGACTCACGCAACAGTTTCAAGGAACACGGGGCACTTGGGCATTTAACCCTATCCGGACAACAAGTGGATGGATGGATGGATGGAAGGATGGATGGATGGATGGATGGATGGATGGATGGATGGATGGATGGATGGATGGATAGATAGATAGATAGATAGAAAGCTAGCTTTCTAGCTTTATAGATAGATAGATAGATAGATAGATAGATAGATAGATAGATAGATAGATAGATAGATAGATAGATAGATAGATAGATAGATAGATAGATAGATAGATAGATAGATAGAAAGCTAGCTTTCTAGCTTTATAGATAGATAGATAGATAGATAGATAGATAGATAGATAGATAGATAGATAGATAGATAGATAGATAGATAGATAGATAGATATTTTATTAGCTAAAATGCTAGCTGGCTATGTAGATAGCTTTGCTTGCTATATAGATAGATAGATAGATAGATAGATAGATAGATAGATAGATAGATAGATAGATAGATAGATAGATAGATAGATAGATAGATAGATAGACAGACAGACAGACAGACAGACAGACAGACAGACAGACAGACAAACGGAAGGACAAATGAAGTAGATTGCGGAAAGACGGCTGCCGAAAAATTAGATCATTTTTGGTCACCCATGCTGTTAATGCTTTCACATGTTTTCATGTGAAAGCAAAGTAAAAAAATGGCAAAGTACAGAACAGCATCCCCCATCACCTACACAACCGTCACCAAGTGAGAATTAAAGGTCAGCTGACTCATCCACTATCAACAACAAACCTGTAAAAAAAACACTTCAACAATCAAATCATGCGAAGTAACACCGCTTCAACAATAAACCAATGCAAACTTCAGTAACAATAAATGACACATCGTTGAAAGATGCGGCTGACATTTCCAATTAAAAACCGAGCATTGTTTTGACCTCACTCTATCTCTTTATGATGAAAGCGTTTTCTTTTGTGTATTTAGCGTATTACTCAAAAAGCCACTGAATATAGTTCACCACCGCAAAGAAGTGGCGAGGATTCATACCCCGAAATGTCCTTGTGTCAAACTGGACATGTGACAGTCGCAACTGGCAGCAAACGCGCTCACGATCGTTGCGTTGACTCATCAAGTCAGACACTTCCTGTTTCGCACTTCACGTGTCATGGTGGAATTGAGTTCAAGCCGGTAGTGTACTGAAAAAGAACCACCATGACTAGCAAACGTTCAAAATGCCTCTCTGTGCTTTTTTTTTTTTTTTTTTTTCGCCCATACACTCATATCACAATAAATGAAGTCATGGTAGCTAGATGAGTATCTCTTTACCACCACGTGTATTTACAACTTTTTATGTTTCGCTTTATCATTAGGTGAAGCTAACACTTCATCATTGAAACTTTTTATTGCAAGTGAATACACCATGTGTGAAAAATCTGTGACATAGTGAGACCAAATTAAAAAAAAAAAACAACCTGCCGGTCATAAAGTTTTCACCTCAGATATAATTTTTGAATATATTGTAAAGACATAAAAGAGTGATTCATTTTTTAATCATCCGTGTCTAATTTATTAAACTTTGGAGCGACATTTGAAGTGGTATCTCCGAGTATATTTTATTCAGCAACTTCAGAAAGTCTGAATACAACTTAACATAATAAAGACACATGCTTTCTACTATAATGCAACTCAGCAATTGCTTCATGTTCCAATTAATTTGCTCTTAACTCATTCATTGCCAATATCACCTATAAACATCCATTTTCGCAGGCATTGAATGAGTTAATTATTTTACAATACATCGTTGACATGTATAGAAGAATAAAAATGCATTGCTCGCTGTAAATAACTAATTTAGTGGAAGAACATTTCACTCATTCATTGCCAATGACGGCTATAGACGTCCATTTTTTCTGGGCGGCATGGAATGAGTTAATTATTCTACGATATGTCGTTGGCATGTATAGAAAAATAATAACGCATTGCTTGCTGCAAATAACTAATTTAACTAACAACAGGGAGCTGAAATTTCACCCGGATGGCGACATCATTTCAAAGTTTGGACTGGCATGACCATTTTGCTATCACACTTCCAGAAAAGTGTCATCCCTTGGCTAAAATATCATGAGTGAAATGTGGACAAATTTGTCCAGAGAATGGACATAATACAACACAAGGGTAAAAGATGATACGACGCATCAAAACAGTTTCACTCCAGGCCTATAGGTGGCAGTAGTGTGCAGCACAACTTTCCACTCACAGTGCCCCCTTTTTATGTGGACAGTAACCAAGAAGCAAGAATAAACAACAAATCACACCTTTTTTTTTTTAGCTAAATGAAATCTCTCGGCTCACAGAAGATATTTTAAGGTTCATGAAGAGTGGCACTCATATATGTATAGTTAAAACGTAAAACAATCCATCAAAAGGTGGTCTAAAACGTTTTGAATGGAATGGCCAATTTTGTGTAAACCTGCTATCAAACTAACCAATCAATAAATGGAAAATGTTAGAGTATTTCTAGTTTGCATGCCGCCATTTGAATATTGCTTCATTGTGGTCATTTAGGACCCTGAGCGCTATTTGCTGACTCGAATCAATAGAGCTGCTTGTTTTGCTTGCTTTTGGACTTTAACATCAACTACAAAAAAAAAAAAAACCTACTACGATGTCAAACAAACAAACAACTTTGTCCAACTTTATATTAACTGGGTCAAACATAACCCGTGTTGAACCATAAAAGGTACGACCCAACTTTTTAGTTCTAAAAAACAAATTTTTACGTTCCAAAGAGTTGAAGAACCAAATAACAATAAAAACTGTTAGGTTAAAAAGGACCCAATTTGGGTCTAAAAGGGATATAGACTAACTATTTGGCTTGATTAGACCCCACAATCTAAAACCAATCAGGTAAAAAATAACCCATTTGGGATCAAACATGCATTGACCATTACTTTGACCCAGTTTTCTAGATTATTGTGCAAAAAACGTGGTCATTTTGCACAAAAAGCACCCAGAAAATTGGGTCGAATTGAAATAAGTATTGCATTACTCGTTTGACCCAAATCACTGCAGAAAACTTTGATAGTCTTCAGAATTCATTGTAATCTTCACAGTTTCAAGACAACCAGTGCAAGGAGTAGCAAAGCAGCCCCAGCTTCAGCCATATATATATATATATATATATATATATGTTTATGTTATTTATTTATTTGTTTTGGGGTGATGGCCTTCATCACGATCGAGTAAGTCAGACGTAGTTGCACAGCCATTAATCAGAATAAGTAAGTTCCTGGAGGATAAGACGAGAAGATTTTTGACAAATGTCAAGAGATGGCTGCGAGGGCCCCTGCAGATGCAGGTGGTCGCTGACGTGAAATTTGAAAGGCACCGTCCTGTCGCTGGGTTTCCACAATGAGTCAGAGTTGACATTTAAAAGTAGTCAAAGTCACACACTTGCGGGGCCCCTGTTCACTTTGACGGTTAGCGACGGGGGGCTCATGCTGCGGTTTTTGTGTTTCTTCATCCACGGTGAGTGCCACACTGCCAGTTTAAGTTTTGCTGCATTTCAGAAATTAACTCATTCACTCCCAGTGACGGATGTGCACGTCTTTGATCATTTTTTTACTGGACTGCATTAGGTCATTTCTACTTTGTGTGAAAATATGCAACTTGTGTTAGGCTAGCTTTTGTGTACTCTAGTTAAATTTGCTATATTAACTAACTAAGTATTGCATTTTAATAGCAACAATTTACGACAAGTCAACTCGTCATGCTTCAATAAACCAACTGAACCCAACACTAAGCACTAGGCAAAAAGTGACAAGGAAGAAATGTTGACTGAATCCGGGGCGGTGACTCGCTAGGTCTCGTGGCGAACAAGTGGCAGATGAGTGACAGGCTAGTAGAGGAAGCGAGAGTTATAATTGAGGTGTTTACAACCCGGATAAGGAAGCCATGAACTTGAAAACTCTGAATTATAATCATAATGTTATGATGATTTGCAGTATCATTGATGCTACAGCTACTAAATAAATTGTCACGTACGAAAAGCGTTGTTATCGTTGCCTGCAAAGAATGTAGCGACAATCAAAACACCAGTAGTGATTTTTGCTAGCTAAAAGCACATTTGAGTAAGTTTGATCGGTTCAAAAGTGATCAGTAGGAACAGGAACTCTATGAATGGAATCATTTATGTCTTAAATTGCCAGCTTACATGGAGAAGTTGAGTGCTGCTAGCCGCTAACGCTACTAGCATCAAATGCTGCTCATCGCTGCTAGCTGCTAATGTTGGAGCTGTCGCTAGTCATTGGCAACAGATGGACAACAGATGATAAGTGAGATTTTAGACCTATTTTAAGATCTTTTGCTGCTCACTTGCAGCTATTGTTGCTAGCTGCTAACATTGGAGTTGTTGCTAATCGCTGGTAATAGGCGCCATATAATACAATGTCAGTGTAATTAAGTCTTTTTTGATCATTCTTTATTAGCCTATTTAGCAACTGACGTTGATTTCAGGACAACGTAGTGTTGTTGACATCAGTGATGAGTCGAGCCAGCCATTGTGCTGTGAAACCTCACCTGCTTCTGATTTAAAAAAAAAAAGTGTACCAAGGCTTTGATGTCCTTGCAGCATTTGTAGTGGTTAGCTTGACTGCTTACTGACAATGTGCACTTGAATAAATAATTTTTTTTTAAGTTTTAATGGACCTATATTGGGGAAACTGAATGCTGCTAGCTGCTAATGCTACTAGCATCTAGCTAGTGCTGCTCATTACTGCTAATTGCTGGTGACAGGCGCTGTATTATACGTCAGCGTAATTAAGTCTTTTTCAAGTATCCTAAATTAGCATAGTTAGCAACTGAACTTTTTTCAGGACAGCGCAAGTCATGTTGACGACGGCGATGAGTCAGCCGGTAAGGCGCGACACGCTGCCAGGATCTACTTCAAAATAAGTATATCAAGTCAAGAATGTCATTATGTAGTTTGGGAAGTTTTTTTTTTGTTTTTTTTTAAGATGGCATCGTCACGTGTTGGTGGCGTGTTACTGTCATAAATAGCATGAACGCTTGTTTCTGCGGTTAGCTTAACTTCTTCCTGGCTGTGTACACAGAGGCACTCGAATTACATGGGAACTTGTTTTACCCCCAACGCTCTTAGACTAAATGTATTCAATCGAAATCTAATCTGTATTAAATCCATTTCTCCCTTTTCCTCCAGATGCGCACGCTCCCGCATCTTCTTTTTTCATTCCTTTGTAGCCTGTGCTTGTTCTCCTGGACGCTGTCCACGCAATGCAAGGACACGCAATACGCGTGGCCCGTGAAGAACCCGCAAAGCTGCTGTGACAAATGCCCGCCAGGTAACGCCGTCTGCGAGTAAACAATGGCGGCAGGTCAACCTACAGCAACTAGCGATCATTGTGTGTGTGTGTCGCAGGTGAACACATGACCCGGCGTTCTCGGACAACTTGCGAGATTGAATGTGGACGTTGCACGGGCCAACGCTACACCGACTCCTACAACGTGGAGATGAGCTGCAATGTTTGCACTATGTGCGACAAACGTGAGCGAACGATTTATTGGTATCTAATTATCAAACGTCAGAATATTTTTGAATCATTTAGATACCTTGTAAAGGCAATATGGTACTGTGCTACAATAATCGACCCAAATGACATCGTTCTAAAATGGATTTCTGCCTTTTAGCCAATATGGAGTACAAGTCCCACTGCCGAACTTTTCAGAACGCCGTGTGCAAATGCAAAGCGGGCTTCGGATGCGCAGATGACGCGTGCACGCGGTGTTCATTCATAGCCGCGACAGTCAAGTCCAACACCACAGGTAATCCCAAACATTTGTTCAAACACAGATACTAATATTGTTATATTGTCTGTCTACATGTGTTACCACACCATTTGTGTTCAAATATCTGTTGCTTATTATAACCACCGCAACCTCAATGCTAATTTCAGGAGCTCAGGCGCAGTTATAATTTCCTTGATAGTAAAGGATCTACTTGTAAAGATTGCTATATTATCAGTCTACATGTGTTGCCACACCATTTGTGTTCAGATATCTGTTGCTTATACTGTAACTACTGCAACATCACTGCTAGTTTCATCAGATTAGATGACGTTATTTGCCTTGTAAAATGGTGGAAAATAAAGGATTTACGAAATAGATTGCTGTGACTATTGTTATATTTTCTGTTTACAAGTGTTTTTTCTTTCTTTGTGTTTTAGCATTGAGCTAGCAAACGTTCAAGGTTATAAAGTTTGGATAACCAATGTATAATTCTCCTTTTATTTTTTGTTTTACAGTCATTTGTTGACAAAAAAACCCCCAAAACAAATGGCAATAAGCAGTCCATTTTTGCTTGCAAGTCAAGGCACAAATCAGCCAATTAGATGACTGTCAAAAACTTCAATTGTAAGCCGAGGTGTCGCATAAGAATGTTTGTGGTTTGTTACCGCAACAACACTGCTGTCACGCTTTGAAATTGCCTTCCTTATTCAAGTGTAAAAAAAAAGCAGCCATTACTGCCACTTAACCATGATAGATAGATAGATAGATAGATAGATAGATAGATAGATAGATAGATAGATAGATAGATAGATAGATAGATAGATAGATAGATAGATAGATAGATAGATGGATGGATAGATAGATAGATAGATAGATAGATAGATAGATAGATAGATAGATAGATAGATAGATAGATAGATAGATAGATAGATAGATAGATAGATAGATAGATAGATAGATAGATAGATAGATAGATAGATAGATAGATAGATAGATAGACTGCTAAGCTAGTTAGCTAAGAATTAACAAAGATACCTTAGCAAGCTAGCAAAAACAGATGGTACAAAGCTCATAAATTAGCTAAGAGATGGAATGAATAGATGTTCCCTATATCCTCCCACGAGCCAGCCAATTCATTTGTGTCCACGGTTGTGGACATTTGTTATCGCTTTTGACTCGTTTGAGATACCTTATTAAGTCCTAGCGCACCCCAGTAACAGATATCCTAGCCTTTCCAATGATATCTCACATGTTTGGCTGGTATGCAAATAACATCGTCTTGCTGAGACAAAATGGACACAAGAGTGGACGTAAATGAAAAGGCTGTCTCTCAGGAGGGTAAATGTCAATGCAACAAATTAAAACAAACTATTACACAACTCTTAAGGCTAATTGAGGAACGCTGGGACTGTATATGGTCCACAGGCCTAATTTTTTTTTTTTGTCTTTCAGATGTCAAGTGGCACTCAAGTGAAGTTCTCCCCGTGTGTGCCGCCAGTGCAGTCATTGTCCTCTTACTAGCCTTGCCTTTTCTAAGACGGATCAAATGGACACGCCGTAAGTACGATTAAACGGGAGAATCTTATAATATGACCTTTTGTGTATAATTGAAGATAATTAAGCAAGCTTGCTTTGTGTATCGTTGCTGTGGTTATTAAAAGTCAAACCGGTTGCAGCTCTGCCGGGCACAGAGGAGGAAGTGGAGGCGTCCAAGCCCGTCCAAGAAATGAACGGCAAATGTGAACAAAGTCCGGAGGTTTGATTTGTTCATGAACACACTGCCAGCGGTTTGTTTGTTTTGTTTTAAGGACAAGAAGAGGGAACGCGCAACATCAAAATTTGAATGAATGTTAAAGGTGCACATTGTTGTCTCAAAGTTTTCGTTTTTCTTAAAATATCGTGGTTAAGAAGTCTAGTCCAGAAAAAAAAAAACAGGCTTAATCCGGCCCGCAAGATGATTTTATAAAGAATAAAAATGAGCTGAATTTTTTCTCAAGACACGATAAATGAAATGTTTTATGATTGATGATAATGTTAATGTTTGAGGCTTAATAGCGATGTTGTGCTTGTACTGTTTTTTGACAGTAGTAAAAAATAATAAGCAATTTGAAGCTGTTGTTTTAAAGTTATATAAATCTATACCATGATTTTATTGGTCCGGCCCATTTAGGAATATATTTTGGCAGCTAAAACGATTTTGCTTTAACGAAAGCAAATGCAAATAGCACGATTTTTTAAAATCATTATAGTTCACAACATTCAATGTTATTTTAATCAGTGAAAACTACCAATCATGACAACAAAAATTAAAACATTAAAAAAACATTTAATGAATGAAATAAAGTATTTTTTTTAAACTAACGACAGCTGACAAAACAAAGTAAACATTTCGAGGCAATAATTAGCGTTTGGGATCACTATAAAAATATTCCTTCGCGGAACACTTTTGTTAATTACAAGGAGGTGTACGCTTCTAATTATGCGCACGGTTGATGCTAAAATTGTCCAAAAGTGTCTGCATGCACTGCGGCACTATAACGCCTCTCACAGGTTAATTTTGGTACTACAATAATTTAAGAGATAAATGATGATGACGCTAAAAATATATTGAAAAAAAACAGTTACGTGGTTGAAAATGTGTTTGTGTATTCCCCACTTTGCTGGATTCGGATGTATTTTGTGTAGTTGATCAATTTTGTGATTTGTTTCTTTATGTATGGGTTTCTTTGACGAAAGAATAAAATCGGTTTTTAAAATAAACATCTAAGGTTTAAATGGATTACAGTACTTGATTGTGTGAAAATATCTATGCTTGTATAAGCTGCGACAGTGAAATGGAAAAAAAAGTCAGCGTGTACTACTGTACTTTACTTCTATAATTAGGTAAGTATCGCCCTCTAGTGGTATCAACTGTAATTTTTTTTCTGTCAAGATGTGTTGAGATGTTTTAGAATTTTAGATAAATTCAGACAATAGAACGGAGCCCACTATTTAAAGAGCTAAATACATCACAATGTCATGAACCTTTGTCATACACTAGTTATTCAATCGAAAATGTGAAACTCACTACAGTAAAGTGAAATAATATGCTAAAAATCTAAAGATAATTGTACATATTTACCATTTCAAGGAATTTGATTGTTACGCGAGAAACATTCAAAAGGGAAACCACATGACTACCAATATGGCATTCTAAAAATATTTTCCTGTAGAATATGCAGCTTTTCATTTTCGAAAACACTAAATTAAATGCACCTGCACATTATATATATATATTTACATGTTTTTTTCACACTTCCTCTGCACATACATACATTTTTGCTCATTAAATATATTTATTCTATAGAATCAAATCCAGCAACTTTTCCTAATAATAATAATAATAATATAAATATATATATATATATATATATATATATATATATATATATATATATATATATAATTTATAGTCGCACAAACACACTAAACTGCTTCTTCAACTCTAAAATAGAGCATCGCCATCTACTGGCAATTGCGTGTCGTCAGTGAGTCAGTTGTTTCCAAGCTTAAAATTCCCCCATTGAAAAACTCATCAATGCAAATGAATTAATTTATACTTTCGAAATGAGTTCCCCTGATCTGATTTACTCATGATGACAACAAGTATTTGAATAGGGGTGTGTAGACTTTTCCTGTTCACAGTGAATAAGTCCCTAATTGTAAAATACAGTACTTGCTAGAAATTTTCAAGAAAAATGGTGCACCATTTAAATCATTGCACCCCCCTCTTCCTTGCCTTCCTAGTTTCCCTTCATATATTCCCGGTAGACAGTGTGTCTCTCTTACAGATAATTTGTCCAGCGAGATATTGTCCATCCTTCACCTTCAGGCTTCCGCTTCCTCCTTGGACACGTGACAATCTTTGCCTTCCTCCTGCGAGGGGGAAAAGACGGGCTGGAAGCTCCTCTCCTCCTCAGAGAGGGGGACGCTAGGTGAGACCGGACGAGGAGGAGACGGCGGGTCGCCGTCCTCTGCCTCGTCCTCATCGTCGTCCTCCATCTCCTTTTCGATGGCCTGTCTGGCTTCCGTCAAGGAGCCCACTTGGCCGGCGAAGTGACTGAGCCAGCTGATGACCACCGTCTCGGCGTTGTGGACGTGGATTGCACCTGATTGAAGTGTCTCTTAATGAGGAGCGCTGAGATGGACAAAAAAAGAAAAAAAAAGAGCTCGTACCGCTAGGGTCGATGGGGAAAGGCTGAGTCGACTCCTTCTCCTTGACTGCAGCGTTTGGACCACCCTGGACAGGAAACATCCATTGTGAGATGAGTGGAACCCCGCTTCTCTTTATATCATGATTTTTCAATCAAATTATTTTATAATAATCGTTTCAATATTTTTTGTTGCTAAAACATTCATGTTTAACTAGGCACTCTCCTAGTTTTTTAGAAAAGGAACAATAAAAAAAAAAAATCCATCAAAAGATTCTAAGTACAACTTTAAAAAATACCGTTAGACAAAAATTGCCCCAAAAACATTTCTACACGATCAATTGCGTTGCACTTAAAATTAAAAACTGAATTGCACCAAAATATTTTGCACGGAAAACAAAATGCCGTTTTAACATTTCAGTAATTCTTTCACATACCACTAGAGGGAGCTGATGTACAACACTTTGAGAATCACTGCAATACGTTGCTGTGTGTATAAAAATATATGCAGCGATCTCCTGCCAAAACTTGAACACTGGCCCAAAATTGGCTATTGAATGCCACAAGATGGCGCCAAAGCAACCACGGTGATTTAACAGTCTTCAATGAGTCTTCTTGTGTGTATCACTCACCTTGTTGCGTAACTTCACCACAGCTGGAAGACATAAATTCAATATTTATAGCAGGCTTGCTTCCTTTACTAAAATCCATTCAATCAATCAATCAATCAATCAATCAATCAATCAATCAATCACATTTGTAACGGGCTTTCCATCATACCTCGCTTCAAGCATGTTTCCTCTTCTGATCGACAGATGCAGAGCAGGAGCGCCAGGGCCGCGGTTACCACGACGACCAAGGGGAAAACTACGGCCACCAACGGAGGACCTGGACTCACCGTTACCACGTGAAAAGGACACATTTGGTAAACCGGCGACAAAGCGCGACATCGTTCTCATATAAAACAGGCGACTAACCGTTGTCGGTGCGTGAGCTGTTTCCCCGCTGAGCCTCACATCTGCGTCATACATATTTAGCTTTCAGTTATGATCATACAACAGTAATGGATGCAAATAGAAACGATCAGTGATATAAGTTGTTACGATTCCTCCAGTAATTTGACTACCTTGGTTAAAAAAAAAAGATTGAAGGTTTTTTTTTTTTAGCTTTCACTGTCAGGAAGAGAAGCTAACAAGCTAACCGCAGCAACAAATAACAAACAAATAACATATTAACACGAAGGCCTTTATGCGCTTTTATTTTGAAGTAAAACCCGGTAGCATGTTGTTCCTTAACAGCTGATTTGACTCATTCACGACATCAACAACGCTAAATTGTCCCGAAATCAAGCTCAATTGCTAATTATGCTAATTAATAATGTTAAGAAATGACTCTATAATGCTAATTTGGTATTATACGCCGCTTGGTGGCTGTGATTAGCGGCCGTTCCAACGTTAATTGCTAGCAGCGCTGGATGCTAGCAGTGTTAGCGGCTAGCAGCACTTGTCTGCTTCAGTGGTGAGAGCTGTCGGATGACTTTTATAACCGGTTTAATAGACATAAAAGACAATGTTCTTACTGATCACTTTTCAACAAAGCAGGCTTACTCGAATGTGCTGTTTTAGCTAGCAAAAAATCACTACTGTGGTTGTAATGTCACTTTGTTTTTTATGATATCATAAGAGAACCAATAGGAAAAAAACACACCAGGGAGCTTAAATTTCCAGCAGATGATTTAAACAAGTAAAATTTGAAAATGCAACGATTATAACATTTCTAGGTAATTGCGGCTGGACGTACGAGATTTTGTATACAGAAATAATCATTGCCCAAATTTTGAACCATATAAAAGCATTATAATCAAATTTTTTGAGATGCATGGTAATAGGATTTATTACATTGATTTTCCTGCGATTTCTGCAACATTCCATAGAGCGGCAGTCAAACTAAAATCTTAGTTGACTTGTGTTTCACCTCAAGACAGTAGGTGGCGGTAGGGACCAGTTGATAGCTATGTCATCTTCACTTTACAGGCTACATAGACAGAACATACCATTTTTCATTTTTTTTTGTGGGTGTTAAAAATTCAACCCACATATATATGGATGGAACTGTTGCCACTGATTTGAGTGGATGAAAGAAAAAAAAATATTCTCAAATAACTTTAATTATAACGCCTTTATAAGGATTTACAAAATGAGGAAAAGTTAGCAAAGTGTGTGCACAACCAAGAAAAGGCACGATGTGCTTGTGCCATGATGAAATCTTGATATGTTGTCATCATGTGGGTGAAATTTCAGCTCCCTGGTGTCTTCTTTCAATGCTTTCCATTTAATGTTTAATAATAGATATATGTGGGATTATTATACTTACTCGGGAAATGAACACAATCTGTCAGCAATACCGCTAACGTCCGAAAATGAAAACAAAGGCGTCTTTTCTTCTTCTTCTGTGGTTGTCGTTGTTTTTGTCGTCGTTCTTGTTGATGTTACTGAGGGAACAGGCAAAATGTGGCGCTTAAACCAAAAACAAACTGACAAAGAGGAATTTCTAATGTCAAGCACAAGTGTTTTACCCGTTGTGGTTGCGACACAGTTTTTGCAGTTGTCGGTATACGCGGCCACAGCGGCGCAGCGGAAGCCTCCCTGGCATGTGCACTTGAGGTTCGACGTGCTGCTGCAGTTTGCCAGCACCCTCTGATTGAATTCTAAGAAGTAAAAAAAAAAAAAAAAAATGTCTGATGGGCTTTCATCACAGCAGGGCAAAAATTGGTGCAAGTGCACACACGGCCATAACATTAGGTACACTTTTGTGTATTTCAGTTGTGTAAATTTTTTTAATTTTCTGTCATGTGAGAGGATTTTGCTCATGTGTGAGAGCGAATTTCAGTAGTGTGTGTGAAAATATTACAGTGGTGCTTGATTTGATTGAATTTTTGTGTTGTTATGGAATCGTTTTAATTATTCAGCGTGAATTTTTCAAGTTTGTGATAAACAATTTCACTTGCGTGTGAGAAAATTTCACCAGTGGGCGTGGTCAGCGTTTCCATTGTATGTTTTTGGATCCTACAGGTGTGCCTAATGATGTGACCAGCAAGAAGGTCACTTTACCGGGCCTGCAGTCGCCGTAGCAACGATGGCAGACGTCCTCTCGGTTCCATTGGTCGGTGTAGCTCCCGGCGGGACACGGCGCGCACCATCCGCAAGACTTCTGGAACTGACCTGACGTGATACGAAAACAACTGAAACAGGCATGATGTGCAAAGCGTGTGGTGGCGCCGAGCCACCGAGCAGGCAGGATGTGGTCAGCGAGCGTGAGCTGGCGTCAAGTAGGGCGTGAGAAAAGACCCCAAAAAAAAATGCAGTTATACTTTCAAACGCCTTTCAAACCATCTTCTGATTCATTGATATGGAATAGGCGTGAGTCAAAGCGTTGTGAGGAAAAGAAGTTTGATTTTTTTCACTCTACGACGTCATTGGACTCGATGACGCATCTTTGCAAAAAACTCGGAGCTACATTTACAACTTCAACCGCATTTGTTCCAAGAAACGGTGATGTTTGTCTGCAAGAAACAGCAATTATGTCCTCGGGTCACTTAGACCCGGGACCTATTTAGTCACCCGAATTTCTCCGAAATGCGTATCGTCCAAAGCCAATATTTCGTTTTAACATGTGATTTATATTCAGTTCTCATGAACAGCAATAACGTCTCTGGGTCAATATGACCCGGCGGTGTGTGCATTTGTACAAAAGTGTCAAAATCCCACAAAGTAGCAAGGTTAAGTTATATGTGTTACGTTTGACTATCTGGAATAGTATAACATCCCGGGTCAATTTGACCCGAGGTGTAGGGTTTTGCTTTAAAAAAAAAAAGCCAAAAATTTAATGGATGTTGCTTATACATAAGCTAAGCAGAACTCTGCATTCAATATTTACTTTACCTTTCAAATGGGTCACTTTGACCCACAACATAACAGGAAGTTAATTTGTCCCAGACGTTATTTATTTTGTGTCCAATCAGCTTCCAGCCCCCCGTGTTGCTATGTAAATCAAATCTGCCTCGAGCTTTCAGAAACGCTTAGTGGCAACTGTTCAATATAACGCTCAATTGTTACTTTCACGTGCGGGGAAATATTATTTTGTATTTGGTGCTATCGGGTCAACATTTTGCAACAGCAATAGAAGAAAAGTTTTTGTTTTTTCTCACCTGGAGGGCACATCTTGCACTGCTTCCTCTCAGCCTGCAAAGGTGCATTAGTGAGCATACGTATACATATTTACATATGCATATATTCACATACACACACATATGTAAATATAAATGCATACACGCATCATATATAGTCATAAAAATGCATAACAACAACTACAATAGCTACCCAGAAAACGCAAAACATAAACATCAAACTCTCAGTAATTTCCACTAACAACCCTGGCTAAATTAAGCTCCTCCCAGAAATGCGTATATATATTTACATATACATATATTCACATACACACATATGTAAATATAAATGCATACACGCGTCATATATAGTCATAAAAATGCATAACAACAACTACAATAGCTACCCAGAAAACGCAAAACATAAACATCAAACTCGCAGTAATTTCCACTAACAACCCTGGCTAAATTTAGCTCCTCCCAGAAATGCAAAGATATAAGTCTTTCACTTAAGAAAGTTTATATGCACATAAATCATATACTACACACTTCCTTACACATACTTTGAATTTTTTAATATCATTTACACATTTTAAATCCCATCCTTCCTTGATGGCAATTACTACTTTCCTAATAGCCAAGGTTTTGGCGCCGTCAGCACTTTTTTTCAAGGAGGAAGCGATCTTACCAGCGGCAAGGTGAGCAGCAGCTGCGCACACGCCAAAAGTAGACTCGCAACATATTGCGCTTTCAGGCCCATCCTGTTTTGCAGCATGATGAAAAAATAAAATCAGCAAACACAAACATTTTTATGGTATTTCAAGTACGTCGAGCAAGCTTTTCTTTTACCTTTGGCGGCTTGGATTCTGCGGAAGAGCTTTGCTCAGCATCTTTACTTTCTGTTACTTTTCATACGGCTCGCCTCCGCCCCTCGGTCGACGTCACTTTTTCCTCCCCGCCCGACGTCTCGTCCGCCCACTCGGCACCGGCGCGCGCGCGCAGGACCTCCGATTTCACCGATTACCGTACTCAAGAAGCTAGCCGGGCTGATCGGAAACTCGCAGTGTTGACTTAAAAGATAGGGTGCCGTATATGAAACTTTCCTTGTCGGGGAATAGGAACAGTCAAAATATAATAATAAACGGCGCTGAAACGCTAACAGAAAAAAATATTGAAACGTGATTCTAAACGAAGTAGAACACGGGTGCGTAGGTAAGCGTATACATTTGGAATGAAAAAAAGACTAGCCCCTGTGGCGTGAATTTTTGCAATATGTTGACATTGGAATGTGAATCGGCTAAATTTTGTGGAAGGGGATGAAAAAAAACAAAGAAACTCATTGGGAATGGGAATTGGGAACAGAGGTGGGTTACTTACATTTTTTTCGCCAGTCCTCTTTTCATCGTCGGTCCATCAGTTCGTTGGTGTATTTTTGCCCGTGACGGAAGGCGACATTTTACTTTTCTTTTTCTGGTGCGTCACTCGTCAGGCGTTGGTCTACCTCTGTCTGCGCTCAATTCTTTTTTTCTGTTTTATTATTCACACCTCAAGTTAACACCTTGTTTGTGGTTTTACAGTCACACTGGAATTGAAACAAGACGCAGTAATATAAGTGTAATACGAAAACAAAGCCATCTAAGGGGTTTAAGCCTAAACTATAAAATCTACTCCATCATATTTAATACAGGGGACGAAAGTGCAATCAGGGAATCATGTCTGCTGGATGGCATTATCATGCTTTACATGACCCTGAAATGGTAGATGTCTGTTCTCATTTATAACTGCCTGCCCTACAACTATAGAAGACAGTTTCATTAACATTTGTCTAAATGTGTCAAATACACTACAAGTGAAACAAAGTATTGCTGAGGTAGAAAGAAAAAAATGAATACTGATGATGAATGGGTCATTTAGTATAAATACTTGGAATGAGAAAAAAACTACTCATGATTTATCGGTATGTTCTAAACCCAGAAAGTCTCAAAATAGAAAAACTATACGTAAAAAAAGAAAACACTTCTCTCCCATGCACATTGAAACAAACAATTTAAAGCACACTGTAAAAAAACACACACAAAATGTTGCTGAGATATAAGTCATTTAATCTCTTCCTTTCTTTTTTTTGACATACAGAACATCTCGCAGCTGATGCTAACATGAACTTTCAAGCGTTTAGATGTCCACTATTGACTTACAGCAACACACAAAATTGAAATTAAAAAACAAAAAATACTTTTAAAGGAATCACAACAATGGCTTCTTTTTTGTTCTCACCGGTTGTTTACATTCTAGTAGCTCAGCTATTTCAAAATGGCTGCAGCATACTCGCATATTTTCGCTGTCGGGCGGAATCTTTGCATCCGTAATCACAATATTTACCAAGAAATTAAAAAGGAAAAGGCATATTTCGCATTATTAAACTTGAATTAAAACTCAATCGTTCCCAAAGACGCACTTATATGTTTTTGTAGTTCAGCATTCATTGTACAGTATAACTAAAGTACTTTTTTTACTTTTTACTTACTTCACTTTTTGTCCTTTAGGGCACCAAAAGTAATCCCTTACTTGAGGTACTTGAGCAATACTTTACTTATCTACTAAATTACCAAAAATAAATGACTACTTTAATGTATGAAGTAATCAATTATTTTGGTCATTTTTAGCACTTGGAGTAATTGATTACTTTAGTACTTAACATAAAGTAATCAATAACTTTAGTACTCTGTTCATTATTTTTTTACCAGCCATTTTTTTAGACCCTCCTCAAACAATGTACAGTATTACGAAAGTAACTGATTACTTTTTGTCCTCAAGTAATTATTTAGTTACCAAAAGTACTAACCTATTCACTTAGGTACTTTGGCACCCGAAGTAATCAATTACTTTAAAATTACCGCAAAATAATCGATGACTTTAATGTATAATGCAAGCAATTACTTTAGTCCTTTTTGTAGTAAGAGTAATTGATTACTTTAATGTATAAATACCAATTGACTTTAGTCCTTTTTTGTAATTAGAGTGATTACTTTAGTACTTAACAACATAATAAATAACTTTAGAACTTAATTGATTAATGACTTAAATCACCAGCCATTTATAGATCCTCCTTTAATCAAACAAACATTAAAAAAATAGAAAAATATACATATATGTATATTACTTAGTTCATTTAGTACAAGCCCAATTTTAGACATTTTAAACATTTCAATATTTTTTAAGATACAAATAAATTCCTGGGATTAAAACGACTGGAAAATACGTCTTTGGGATTGAATGAGTTAAATGAGAACACTTTTTGTCATATTTTAGACTTGTTACCGATAGAGTAACGGTCCGAAAATAATGAAACGAGCCAAATTTGGACATAGGCTTCCGCCAATCAAGTCATAACATTGAAAGTAAAAAAATACAAAAAATAATAACAATGCCGATGGCTTGTAAAAAGGACAACATTGTTTCCTGATGTTGCCTTTACTTTAGTGCTTTACGTAACATCGGCGGACCAGGCAGGACACACCGCTTGAGGTTATTTTTCACGATTTATTCGCACACTAAAACGATTTACAGTAATAAGGTAAGCGATTCTTTGAACGCAATCTAAATATTGAGAGTGAAAGTGGAACCGGGCTCCTCGTTTCCCTTAAACGTTCTATTTTGGATTGACGCATTCGCTATTGAGCCGACGCGGCGGCACATGCATGCGCGGAAATTGGCTGAAAAAAGCGAAAAGAAATGTGGTCTTGCACAGGACATCTCTTTACTTCCTGCTTTCGTATCGGCGCTCTCATGCATTACTGGAAGATAAGCTTCAAAATGCGTCCGCCTCTTGTTTTCAATTGAACAACTCGCGCTGATTCAGAAAAAAGGAGTGACGGCTAAATGAAGCCTCATGAAGCACTTTTGATATATTTCTGCCTCCTCTAGATGGCGCTCTTGGTTTGGATGAAATGGAAATGTACGACTCCATACTTGGCGCCTCCCCGATCGTACTGTTATCCCTTCCGTTTCCGTCCCTTTGGCTGCAGTGTCACGTAGAGCCGCGGTTATATTAGCGGCGCTTGGAAGTCGAATTAGAGCGAAGCCTGTAGCTGACCAAACGTGAAAACGATCACAGTTTACACTTGAAAATCCAATTTATTACAAAAGAAATCTATTTACAACGCTCCGGTGCAGCGTAGTTCTTTCCTACTTTTCCTTCGCGTCTACCTAACACTGTTTGAGTTTCATGAAGGCACTCTTACAAGACACGTGATTGGTTCCCGACGCCACCATCGACCAATGACTCCGGCCGTCATTGGTTGATGGTGGCGAGTCAATCACGTGTCTTGTAGGAGTGCCTCCCTCACATTAAAAAAAAGAATCAGCTACCCACATGCACATGCAAGAAAATGTCATGGTGTCACAGGTGCTTCATGAGGCTTCATTTTTCATCACTCAGAAAAGTATTTTTAATCCATGAATTCACAGAGGAAAATGTTTTTTTTTTTTTTTATTTACAGTTTTTGCTCGCTTTGGGCTTTACAAGCGATGATTGCTTAGTACATGTTGGCGTTATTTCGTTGCTTTTCCTTGTTCCGTTTAAACTCAAATTTAACATATTTACATCGAGCACATTGGTGGGGTGTAAAATTATAAATAGATAAATAAATAATGTCAAATAAAATAAAAAATAAAGACACTGGGGCCGCTTCATCCGTTCAAATTTCCTTTGTCTTTTTTGGCACTCGGTGACACACTCCTTCCAAATTGGAATGTTGCCCGTCCAAATAAAAATAACACGTAAATACATTGAAACTTATTCCTCTGATTGGCTCCGCCCTGAATCGAATTTTTTTTCATTTAAATATTTCCTTCACTCGAGCAGCGAAATGTCAGCGCTCACAAGTCAAAGCAAAAAAATAAAAAGGCCACGTTAGGGCCCATATCGCATAAAACTCGCACGTCAAGGTACCACCGCATTATTGATTTTTTGCGTTTCTCGCGTTAGCAAAAACATCGCACGTTTCCCCTCTCTCTCATGCTGCTTGTACGTTAAAGTGCACAGAAAATATTGCACATAATGCGGCGGAAAATTCCCAACAAGTTGAGCGACGGGGTCATCTTCCGTCGGCGAATTGCGTTGCGCTTTCAAGTTTTGATTTCATTTCCCACAAATCAGCAAGCGGCTCAGCAGCCTGATAAAGAAGCAAAGCAAGCTTCCACTCCGCGGCAGTAAAACGCTGACTGGTGACGTGGGAACGCAAGCGTCAAGGATTTTACATCGACTAAATATATTTACTCCATTGCTATACTAGGATGAACATGTTTCTCAATGATTTCTTTGTGTTTTTGCCCACGTTTTCGATGCGAATGACGGTAGATTATAATGTGTCTCTATTCAACACGGGAAAAAAAAAAACATCGGGAACATTTGCAAGGAAATTGTACAAAGGTGAAGCGCTTGGTCGGCAAGCGAGTACACAATTGTTTTGATAACATGCACCAAAAACTGCATTTTGCACCGTGCATTCTCAGTCTAAAAACTTAAACGCTCCACTCCAAAAAATATATATTAAACTAGCTTAATTTTGCTACTCAATTGATATGTTGGTGAAGGACAGACAAAACTTGTACTATTAGGTGACTCCTCTAGATGGCAGTCTTGCATCAAAGAAATTGAATATCTTTACACACTAGTGTTTATTTTTAGACCAGAGCGCCATCTAGAGGAGAAAAACAATAACACGGATGCTCACTGAAATTCATTTTCCCATCACGTGCGAGGATTGTTTTTCCAGGCTTATGCTGCAGACCTCACTAGGGGAAGGGGCAGAACTTTATGCCCTCTTCGCTTGTGTATTTCTTTAAGAAATCTATCTATCTATCTATATATCTATCTATCTATCTATGTTATATTTTATGTAAAATTGGCTGTTTTGATGCCCTTCCCCCTCAAAAAAATCTAAATTACGTTTGTCCCTCTAAACATGAATATTTAGTAAACTGAAGTAGTAGTTTGCAAGTTCACGACTTTTTTTTATCTAATGAAAATGTTTTTTCCCCCAGCAAAATAACCATGACCCTGCATTTTATATAACAGATCATTAAAAAAAAGACGTATCTATACCAATATAAAAATAGGACCGGTAGATTGCAACAAGGCCAGGTATCGGCTGGATACCAATACTTGCTATCGGTTATCACCAATCTTTGATATGCTTAACATAAAACACTATTTAAGCTAAAAACAAAGCCAGAATTGATGCTCAAAATGTCCAGAAAACTAAACGTTTTTTCCCAAGCTCCCAAAACAAATCCCAATTTTTTGGACCTATTCTTAAGATGTATGTGATCACAACACTTGAATTGGAACGCGTGCTTCACCCTTTGTACCAAATCCTACCAAATGTTTCCGTCAACGGGCTATCTGACAAGCTAGCATAAGGTGGCTACGTGGACCATATTGCCTACTGTGATGTGATGATGTTTGCCGGGCCACAGGCGCGGTACTGTTACTGGAGGTCACGTGACGGCGGCCAGGTGTCAGGACCTCCCGGCGCCGGACGAGGACGGGGGGGACGCCGAGCTCCTGTCGCTCTCTCGCTGGTCGCTGTCGTCGGAGGACGCCTGCGCAGCGTTACTGCGGACAACACGAAAAAAAAAAATACCCACGCTCTAAAATGAACTCATTCCCTCCCACTGACGGCTATAGACGTTTTTCTCATAAGTCGAAGCGAAAATGCAGTGACGTAAAACTAATTGTGAGAAGAAGTACTTGTCGCCGCTTTGAGTAATGAGTCTCCTGCAGGTTTCCATCTGGACGTCCAGGCCTCTCTTCATGGAGCACATCTCCATGTACTCGTGCAGGTGGCGGTTCATGTCGCTTTTTGCAGTCGCCAACTCCAACTAGGGGGCGGGACATGCCTGCGCTTTCAGTATTCTTCAACACTGACATAGTTTCTTTGGAAACTTTGCTAGCTTATTGCTAACAGGAAATGCTAAAGTATTTATCATCCTTGAGGCAATTTATGTTGAAATACAAACACTGCAGCAACACATATAGAAAAGCAATATAATAACACTCGCAGACATATAATCTTTATCCTCCAGAATAAAGACTAATATGTATGCAGTTGCAGTGAGAAGACTGCCTTTTTTGTGGATTGATCATATAAAAAATACTGCCCCCTGGTGGCCAAGGAGTATTAATTCAAAGCGTTAAATCATCGCTCAATCACTCTTCATTTTCTATGCTAACAGGAAATGCAAAAGTAGTTATCATCCTTGAGGCAATTTATGTTGAAATACAAACACTGCAGCAACACATATAGAAAAGCAATATAATAACACTCGCAAACATATATTCTTTATCCTCCAGAATAAAGACTAATATGTATGCAGTTGCAGTGAGAAGACTGCCTTTTTTGTGGATTGATCATGCAAACAAATCACTGCCCCCTGGTGGTCAAGGAGTATGACTTCAAAGCGTTAAATCATCGCTCAATCACTCTTCATTTTCTATTTCATGAGGTTTATCACTTATTTTTTTTTGAAACAAAAATGAGAATAGTACACTTTTTTGTTAAATGCCTTACCTCAATCTGGTCAATTGTCTCCTGGTATTCCTTCTCTCGGGATTTGAACAAGCACTCGGTGTCGTTGATCACTTTTTCCAGACAGTCGTCCTGGTGGAAGGGAGAAAACAAATATGGGCTCTAAAATTATAATGAATTACAATAATAACAATACACACGCACACACATTAACTTTGACATCCCTAATATATACATATACCGTGTAGTTTTACTCTGGCATCTCTGCCGAATTTATTTCAAGTGAAATGAGTACGGTCATGAGCACGTTTATAAAGGCGATGGCCTACCTCTCCGGGTGGGTGGGCGGGGTCGGGAGGCAGAGTGCATCCTGGGAAATCCTCCCACAGCAGCAGCGTCTCCTCCGTCTCCTCCCAGGCCAGACTGTCGCAGTCGTCCTCAAACTCGCACTCGCGCCTGCGAGGGGACCATTTTACGCCAGGTTTACGGAAATCCCGAGAGGTCTCGCGCGACCGCTCACAGGTGGTTCAGCATCCTCTGCATCTCCTCGTTGATCTGATTGGCCGAGGAGTTGGCGTGCTGCTGCTGCTGCTGCTCGTCCTCTCTGGCCGCGCCGGCGTCGCTTTCGGACGTGCTGAGCGGTTCGTCGGCCTCGCTGCCGGCGACCGACGCGGGCGTTTGCTTGCGGCGCAGGCTTAACGACGGCTGATTGTTTGTAACCTGAACACAATTTCGGGGTGAAAAAGGAAAAACCGGGGGGCGCTTAAAAAGAGATTCGAACAAGGTTTTTGGAGTTTTTAAAACCCTGGGTATCGGCGGTCCCATTTGAAACGCAACCTTTGAACTATTTTGACAATCTATAGGAATTTTTAACCTTTTAGTGCTTTTTTTTATATGCTTTTGTTAGAGGAACCAAGACCAAAGGCCCAAATGGGTCAAAATTGACACGAGGGGTGCTACAATGTTTATTTCTCACGCTAAATCAGTCCAAAGCTCAAATAGTGGGAGGCCACAACAAAACCGGCTTTGCTTTTGCCCCGTATGGTGTAATAGCAAATCTGTGCCACCAGGTAGTGCTGTGGCGCTCTTATTGTCAAAGGCTGTGCAGGGGTTAGAAACCTTTTATTTCATTCAATGCCATCACTTTTTTTTTTTTTAATGTCCAGACAGTCAATCCCAGATAACCAAGTATGGATTTAATACTTAAGTGTCTGAAAATCAATATCCTTAATATAGTTAAAAAACGTGAAAATACATCCCAGGCATTGAATGAGTTAAAATGCTGTCAACATATTTTTTCTAAATCACATTAATGATTAATGCGATTTAGAAAAAATAAAGTCTGCAAACTCTTTTATAACTTTTTCTTCAGGTTAAAATATTTAAGATATTGGTGTTCATTTCCAGATCAAATTACATGCATGTATTGTATGTATTGCAAGTTACTTTAAATGGCCTCTTGTTTTTATCAAAGTTAAAAATGGTATTCCTTGTGAAATTTTCATAAATTATGACCGTATTTACAGTCACCACGAGTGCAGGGGAGTGTTAAATGTTTTCTCTTTCCTTGAGGGAAAATTTACAAAAAAAAATAAATTGCACCGAGTCAGCCAAGTAAACAACTTCTCATTTAACATGATGCAAATTATGGCTAAATTGTGTTATAGTGATTCTAACAACAGGGGACGTCACATGATCTTTGTTTTCGAGTAATAAACAATCTGAAAAATCTATGGGGAAGAAAAAAAAAGTCCACCTGGTAGATCTGGATGACGTCTTCGCAGTTCCTTTGCTGGGCCACGTCGCAGAGTCGAGCCGTGATGTCGATCCTGCGGCAGATGTCCATGTCCACTTTCATCGCTTTTTCCTGAATCTTGGTGTCCAGATCCGACAGATTCTACATGAGAACAGGGAGAAATAGTGAACCAATGAACGAAAATATGAAAGATATATATAGCATAATATGCATAAAGAATATAGAAATAAATGTGGCTAAAGAGACAGGCTTCACTTTTGCCTGTGTTGTGTAATTGCATATCTACGGCACTAGGTGGTGCAGTGGCGCTCTCATTGCCAAAGTTTTTCAATCAATGTCAACATTTTTTTTCTAAATGAACTCTCTCAGTGCCAAGCGTTATTGGAAAAGGAAATGCTGCCAATGAAAGATTGACTTCCATTCTTCAGTTACTCATGCATGTAGGTAACAGCTGTGTTGTAAGCGTGGAAACACTGCCATCCAATGGTCACACTTATCACTACAGTGCTCAATTGGCTTATTTTAGGTAAGCATCAGACAAGGGTGTCAGCAACCCTCCATTAAAAAAATGTTTTCGACCAGAATTTTATGATTTATTAGTGTTATCACTATTTAAATTCTCATTTGAATTCTCAGCCATGGCACAGAATGGGTTAAATTAATGAATAATGTGATTAAGTTTTATACCTATTTCTTTGGGTTAAAAGATGGGTAAAAGATATTGGTGGTAATGTTCCAGGTTAATTTACATGTATTATTATTTATTCATTACATTTTTTTCAGCTCAAACGCTTCAGTGGCTCAAAAATGCTTCTTGTTTAAATAAGGATTTACATATTTTTTTTAAATTCAAGCACTTTGACGCAATTCAAGCTTTTTTTTCAGATTTGGAATAAGCTGTAACCTGTATTCGTAAAAAAAAAGAAAAAAAAAAAAAAAGAAAAGTTAATATTTGCTGAAAATGTTGAATTTTAGGTAAATTTGTACAATTTTCATATATAATGATCTCATTTATAGATCATATAAGATCTCATTGAAGAGACAGAGGGTGCAAAAAAAATCTTTCCTTGTGGGGGTGCGTTGCAAAAATTAAAATTGAGAAGAACTGACTTCATATCGAGAAAAATTCCCGTTTGGGTGAGCGCCGTCAAGTTGCACTCACGTTGCTCATGAGGCCTTTGAAGAGCACCAGCTCGGCCTTCAACTGCTGAACTCGGAGGGCCAGCTCGTCCTGGCAGCCTTCGCTCTCCTGCAGGTCCTGCGCCAGCGCAAAACACAAACGGGAAGCCTGAAAAGGCACACGCGCGCCGTCCGCCTCCGAGAGCGTGCGTTACGCAAGAAGAGCTCGCCGACACAATAAGAGCTTTCGGCGCCGGTGAAGCGCACGGAAACATCGTAAACAGTAAACGCATCATGGAGCGCGAGGAGATGGGGTCTTGTCTGACGGCGAGGTCGTTGACTTTTACTGGCGCCCCCTGTTGACTTAATTCAATGCCCTGCCGGCGATATCGACGTTGTATTTTTCAGACTATAAAAATAACTGGATTATAAAATAATAACATTTAACGTTAGATATTGACAAAAATGGTGCATAGAAGTTCTTTTAATTTTTGTTTGAGTTCAAACTTATTTTTCAAACAGCCTGGTTACAGCAACAGGGTAGAACAATGCAACAACACAACAGTAAAACGCCTGATTGTGTTTACACGTGAAGAATGTCCCCTGGTGGCGAGTAAAACTGCAGTTCAAAGTCACACTTCATAGCTTCTTATTCTGTAGCCTTTTTTTACTGGGGGACTGCCCCCTGGAGGCTAGTAAAATAACTGCAAATAAGCCGCACTGGAATGGGTTCATAACGTGAGAAAAAGTAATTTGTAGTCAGAAATTTACAGCATTGTTTTTATTCATTATTTATTTTATAATTAATTAAATGTAGGTAAATGCCTGAGTCGTTGTAAAACCTTGAGAGCCATTGACGTGAAAAGACGTCAATGGAAACGCTACCTTTACATTAGCTAGTAATAATTAAAACGCAGTCTGTGCCGGGAAGGTTTGCGATGGACGCTTTAGGGTGGGGTCTGCAGGACTAAACATTTCTGATTGGACGGCTACACCCTGCATGTTGATCTCATGTTAAAATACAGCTGTTGTAGAACACACACACAAAACTCACACACCCGCACACACACACACACACACACACAAATCTTTACCTCTTGCAAGTCAGCAATCTTCTGCTGCAGGTCGGTCCTCATTGTGTATTCCTCTTCCCACCTAGGAGTCAAACACACACAAAAAGTGAAAAAGCCCAACCAATTCAAAATGTGTCCCTATTTTTTTTTTCGCCTTGAGTGCCAGACAAAAAAAAACAAAAAAAAAAAAACGATTATATTGTCTATAACATGTTTTCCTCCTATATCATGGTTTATTATTATCTGGGAAAACTAAAAGAAAAAAAATCATGTAAAAACAGCTGTCGACCACAGCTCACACTCAAAAGCTCACATTAGTTGTAGGGCTGCAAATATTTTGGAATTCTATTCGACAATTGTTATATTGTTATATGTTTCCGTGGCTGGCACATGAAAATGAATCAAAATCGAAATTTGGATGGGGTTCACTCAAAGCTAACACAGCTTATATGGGGCATTTGAGTGCTGCTAGCTGCTATCACTGCTAGCATCTAGCGCTGCTCGTCGCTGCTAGCCTTAGAGCCTTTTTTTTAACTGAGGTGCTTAAAGACTTATTTCAGCCTCAATTATGAGATATATTTCATATTTCCTGGTTTTGGGTCACCTGACTGGAACATCGAAATGAATAAACATAGAAATTTGATCGGGTTCTCCCATGGCTAACGTCAATCTAAATGGGGGTGCTGCTAGCCGCTAGCATTGCTAGTATCTAGCGCTGCTCGTCGCTGCTAGCCTTAGAGCCTTTTTTTTTTTAACTGAGGTGCTTAAAGACTTATTTAAGCCTCAATTATGAGATAAATATTCATATTTCCTGGTTTTGGGTCACCTGACTGGAACATCAAAATGAATAAACAGAAATATGATAGGGTTCTCGCCAATCTAAATGGGGTGCTACTAGCCGCTAGCACTGCTAGCATGTTGTCGTACTGCTCCCCTTAAAGTCTTTTTGTAACTGAGGTGCTTGAATTATTCAGACTTTTTTCAGCCTTAATTATGAGATAGATTTCACATTTCCTGGTTTTGGGCCCCTGACTGGCACATGAAAAATAAATAAAAATACACACAGCACATATGCAGTAAAAGAGCTTTCCCAAAAGTAATTTTTGTTCAAAAAATAAGTTTAAAAGGCAAACACTGCACGCGCCTCCCAAACCGCCGCATCGTCTCATTAAGAATTTCAAGCGTTGCGACGCGTCTTCAAGCATCTGAAAACGGGAGACGGACGCCGCGGGAATGCGGAGTGGGAGGAGCGCGCAACCTCCGGCGAGGCGGGACGCCCACCCGCACTCGCCCCACCTTCCGCCAGCGCGTGCTGCATTGCAGATATGGCGAGGAGCGAGTGAGGAGGGCGTGAGAGGGAGGCCGCACGGGAGGAGCTTTTCACTCCGAGAGTTCAAAAAAAAAAAAAAAAAAACACAAACAAGCACGAGCGAGGTATTACGTAAGTTCAAAGTTATGTCCTTGGTGAGGCAAATTTATCATTTATCACATTAGGACTCACTTTTTTGTATCAAAATTATATGAAATTGAAAATTCGCTGGCATTCGGAATACGGAAAAAAAAAAAAAAAAATATATATATATATATATATAAATAAATACCTCATTAATATGATATTCAAAATATTGAAGTAAAAAAAATACAGATAAACATGGCCGGCCATTTCTTTTAAACCTTCTAAATGACACTGAGAACAAAACAATACTTCCTGTTTTCACTCTTCTTCTTTTACGATTCCAAACAGTATTATGCTGTCATCAAGTGGCCAACAAAGGAATTACACCCCACATAAACTGTAAGTGGAAAAAAATTGAGCTATAAAATTAAAAATAAAACCTCCATTTTAAGTACAATTTTAATCAAAGTAATAAATCTATCAAATATGAAATTAATATGTGAAAAATATGTGAAAAAAATCTTGACAACGATTTAATCTTGGGGATGATTTGCTTAAATGATACAGTTAAGTCGTTAACAATTGTAAAAGCTTTTTTTTTTTAACCAGGATTTTAGAGTAGCACATTTTTCAGTCATTGATTTTTAAATTGACACTAGGGAGCTGAAATTTCACCCAGATATGTCAAAGTTCAACATGGCACAACCACTTGGTTTGAGTTTTTGTGCAGTTTTAGACCCTTAAAATCTTGTTTTCTTGGTCAGTAGCATTTTGCCATTGCAACACATATCCGATTACCGTAATTCCCCAAATATAAGATGCGCACGCGTATAAAATGCACCCTTAGTTTTGGTGTTTTTGTGTAAAGACTATTGCAAAACAGAATAAATGCCATCTTTTGTAAACGCTTCATATTTTCTTGCGTTCATATCTGTAAATTACATATTAGTTACGCGTGTTTTAGATTTCCCACATTGTGAGCGGTCAGTGAACGCCTCGCCAGTGTGACGTTGAAATCAAGTTGTTGTTTTTCCTTTCATCCTTGACACATCCTTGACAAGTTGCGCAGTGTCTCCGTTTTAGTCATATTCCTGCGTGTAAACAAGGATGGACTCGGACGTTGGTTCAGTCTGCTCGCTTCTTTTATTGTAAATAATGCCGTAACATTCTCAGCTAAATGGAGCTGCTGCAACAGGCACTGGCGGCTAACAGCCAAGTGATGTCACATTACCGTAATTATTGTAAATAAGAATATGGCCGATATAAAAATGAACTGACAGATCAATCTTCCTCGAATGGTGTCAAATAAAAAGAAAAGAAAATCTAAATTTTAAGTTACCGCTTTGGTACGCACTCATACTTTTGGCCTTCATTTTTTGGGGGAGAAAAAAAACAACAGGGTGTCTTATATTTGGGGAATTACGGTATATTAAAAGGCTTTAACCAGTACAACCAACAAATTCAAACAACTGACTGAAAATTGGTGGAAGTTTCATCCCTTTGCGGCTTTGACCTTTGACCTTGGGGATAAAACAGGATGGGAACATCTGACCAACGGAAACGTGATTGACCTTCATTCTTGTGTATATTTAGAAGGCCGACTTGTTGATGTTGTGCGTGTATTCCTAGCAACGGCAACTGGCTTTTTTTTTTTTTTTTGTGAAGTAGCGGACTTGCGCCATAAATAAATGGCCATTTACGCTGACTCAGCTTCACACAGCTGTGATGCAGCTGCTGCAAAACCGCATTCAAAACAAAAAACGAAAATGGCAGCTTGAAATTTATTTTCTAGGAAACTCACAATAGAAGGTACAAAATACTGGTTTTTTTTTTAATATATTTAGCGACCAAAATCCATACATGCGTATACCGCAAAAGGAGATTTTACCTGACTCGTTCACTGCCATAGACGATTACAGGCGTCAAGATTCATTTCGACTCGGCCGGTGGCAGTGAATGAGTTAACCCGATAGTTGTTATTGTTTTCGTTTGTTAAAAAAAATACGATAGAAGAGGACCTGGAAAAATAATCGAATATTAAATCACGATTGCAAAATGCTAAAATGGAAAAAATGGAGATTGTATGATTGTATGTCAGTCTGGTGAAGTTGTATCGGTGCCATAGTATTGGAGTATTAAAAATGTGGATTAGTCTCTGGATTATGTTGACGAATAATTACGATTTTGGGAGTTTTCTTTCAAATGAACAATGCAAAAATGTTTTTTTTTATGATTCGGTTGCTGGTGCAGTTTGTAACATGTCAGAAAGTCGCTACAAATATTTGATAATTGATTTCCAAAGTAATAGCAGATGTTTGCAAATATCTCATTTTGGTTTGATCATAATTGTTCTTTCAAAGAAATCAAATGAGAGGACATTTTCAGTGTCAAGAGACGGAAATTTTGAGTTTTGACCATTGTAGGTCTCTAAATGATTAATCGATTACAAAAAAGATCATCGATTAATTTGGTCAATCTATTAATCACATTTTGATTTGAAAATCAGTCAACTTTTAGAGAAATCTGACAATATTTTCATTCAGGACAGAAATTTGTACAATTTTTGGTCCCTAAACGATTTAACGATGGACAATTTTAGATCTCTAAACGATTAATTCCCCAAAATAATCATGATTAATTTGATAACCGACCAATCGTCAGAATTTGACTGGAAACATTCTCAAATTTCTTTAAACGCCGACTGACTGGCAAGTCAAAACAAGACTTAATTAATCGATAACCAAATATGATCATCGATCAATTTTGGAGCATTTGGACAATTTTAGGTATCTAATCGATTAAATGATGGACAATTTTAGGTGTCTTAACGATTATTTACCAAAAGATAATCACGATGACTTTGGTATCCAACCCATCGTCAGAATTTCAGTCTGCTGACTGGAAACATTCTCAAATTTCTTTGAATGCAGACGATTATCAAATATAAAGAAGACTTGATGAATCGATTTTGAAATCTACCGCAATTCCAGAATAATCGCTAAATTGTCGCGCCTCTGCAATCTGCCGGTGAAAGCGGAGCCACACGATTGCATTTACCTGCGTTTATATTCGTCCCTCTCCCGCTTGACTTTGGCCAGCACGTTGTAGAGCGCTCGGATCTCGGGCGTGATGGTGTCGATCTGGACCCCGACTCCATCCGGGTGCACCCAGGACACCCCCGGGCTGGTCAGGCGCTCCGAGCCGTACCCGCGGGCGGGGTTGTAGGACCAGATGGTGCCCGGCAGGAAGCGCGGGGCGACGCTCGCCGAGCATCCTCCGGGTCCGGACGCGGGGGAGGTGGCCGGCGACGCCCGGCCGACGGTGACGGCGGGGTTGTCGGCGGCGTGGGCCCGGGCCGGGGCGGCGCTCCCGGGGGCGGGGCAGGACAAGCCGGCGGGCCTCCGGGCCGAGTTGTTGGTGTTGTGGAAGGGGAGCGAGCCGGGTCTGAGCGGGATGGCCCCCACGAAGCCCGTCTGCACGCCGGCCTCTTGCGTGCGCGGCCTGCAGCCTCCGTCGCCCTCCAGCGCCTGCTGCAGCTGCTTCTCCAGAACTTTATTCCTGCGCTCCAGCTCGTGAACCTTGGCCAGGAAGCACCTGAATCGCAAGTTGAGGGTTTTCAGAACGCTGATGTTGGATCCCAGGTCGTTGCGCAGAGCCATGGCGGCGGGGGGGTGATGCACGCCGGACTGCTGGTGCTGATGCTGATAGTGGTGGAGGTAAGGCGAGCTGTGCGAGGGCAACTCGGAACCGGGGTGCTCGGGGTCGCCCAGCAGGAGAGACGCTGGGTCCGAGGAGCCGAAGGCGGCGTGCGGGAGGAGGCCCGACGGGGATTCTGGATGTCCTGTGGCCTGGTTCGGCTGCGGATGTTGTTGGAGATGCGCGGTGGCCCCCAACAACGGATTCATGCTATGGTACGGGAAACTAAAACGCTGCAGATCTGGCATGAACACGGGCGGGATGTGGCTCTCTCCAAAGCAGAAGAATGCGAATAAATTCGACAGATATACAAAACGGACGAGATGCGCAGCGTTTACCTTCTTATATAAGCGATTCGGAATTAGATTTATCCTTACAGATTAGAAGGTCTTAACGGCGTTGGGTCAACTCGGTGACACATGGGCCGCCCCCCCAAAAAAAACGGCAAAAATGACCACGGAATGAGCGGCAAAGGAATGCGGAGACACGCTGGAGGATTCGTTTAAAAAAAGGCGAAAAAAAGCAGATGGATGAAGGAGAAATCTGACGTGAGTGTGTCGCTCCGAGTTGTGGCAACAAAATGTGACCGCAGGACAAGTGCAGAGGATACAAGCTTTACCGTAATAATGCTAACAAAAGAGCAAGCCGTCCTTGGAAGTCCTCTTGATTGCACTAAATTGCGCTTCCAGAAAATAATTATTGGACATAAATGGGGTAAAAGATTATTCTTATCCACTATTATGTGAGAAAATCTTCGAAAATGTTGTCGCAAAGCGGAAATTGCAAAACGAGGAATTAATGCGGTTCAATTACACGCGGTAGTACGTCAAACATTGCGGAAGTTATCGAAGTACGCCCTCTAGCGGACTGGAAGCGGTATTGGTTGACGTCACAGCCGTAAGCAAAAAATATTCGTTTTTTTTCCATTTTCTATGATTATTCACGACATTTTCTTTCCCAAATTTCATCCTAGATTTTTGAAATCCTACTGGAATTTCAATCTTTGCTTAACTCAATAAAAAATATTAAATGCCATAAACTCGAAAGTTAAATGTTTTTTAAGACGCTTCATCTGTTAGTATCAAATTTGACCGTTTTTTCTACTTAATTATTTTTTAATAAAATAGATAAATATGAAATGGATGGATGGATGAAATATCACATGTAATTGAGAAATTACTTTTTTTATGAACAATCTTAATTAAAAGGTAATTTTGCATATTTGTCTAATGTATTGTCGTAAACACTAATGCATTACCATTTATTTTGCTTTTTATTAATGCAAAAAAAGAACCTAAATTTATGAAAAAAAGAACCTAAATTCAAAAATTGTTCTGTGAAGCAGTTTTAAGTCATCTAGTCCAAAAATTGAGCCTTCTATTCAATAGACCATAAATCCTCTCAAAAATCGAACTGCGGTAATATGTTGTGGTAAATTCCAGTTTTATGCTCCGCCCCCTCCATCGTTCTTGTTTTGCAGAATTTTTTATTTGTATACACACTTCACAAGGAATTAATTTTGGGTAGAGCACCACTGTCCGCCGCTAGACGGCAGTATATTACGATAGACAGTAAAATTGAATTACAAGTGGGAAGTACAGTGTTCCCTCGTTTATCGCGGGAGTCACGTTACCCAAAATATTCGCAGTCACCGAAATATGAGAAGTAGAGTTTGAACTTTTCTGTTTTACGTGCCATGTTTTTCAGTATATTTATTTAAAAAACTTAAAATAGGAATGGCACATTGGAGGCAGCGATTCTCACAAAGAGGACTTTTATTTCTCCGCCGGCTGCATGGCTGCAGCACCACAGACACTCAACACCTTCAACACCTCACAGACGCAGAACAGGACATTTCAGAGAAGGAAATCTTTACAAACGATTCCTTTGTGATCTGTGGAAAGGTGGCTGTGTGGGGTGGGGTTGGGGGGGTCTCTTCCCAGGCGGGGTTCGTCTAGTAAACGCAACGAGGCAGAGCTCCACGTGTACAGTGTGAAACTTTTTTTTTTGTTGTACGTGTGGAACTCCGATGTGGAGAATGTGGCAAAGTGCAGAGCGACCCGACCGGGTTTACTCCTTGGAAGCCATGTGGGCCATCAGGTCGCACACGCGGTTGCTGTAGCCGAACTCGTTGTCGTACCTGGGGAGAGGAGAAGGTCCTCGGTCAGTGGGGAAACCCTCAAAAAAACGCAGTCAATTTCAGACTACAAGCTTGAACTTTTTTCTCATGATTTGAGCCCTGCGGTTTAGAGTTTATAGTTGCTAGCCTAAACTCCATATATAATGTTTTGTGTGTACATGTACACCCAGATGGCTGGCACACGTACCAGGACACCAGCTTGACAAAGTGGTCGTTGAGGGCGATGCCAGCGCCGGCATCAAAGATGGAGGAGTGGGTGTCGCCGTTGAAGTCTGTGGACACAACCTGCAATGGGGGTGTCGCATATTGTTAATACTGAGGAAAAAAAAAAAGAGGGGAGAAAAAAATCTAATCGGCGCATACCTGGTGGTCTGTGTATCCCAGAATGCCCTTCATGGGACCGTCAGCGGCGGCCTTGACCACCTTCTTGATGTCGTCGTACTTGGCCTGTGCAAATGGGTTGAGGAAAATGAAGCTTCATGAAGTGTTTTTGTTTTAGTCCTCTAGACGCTGCTCTAGGTTTGAAAATCAACACTAGTGCAGTTAAATTGCATTAAATTTCCCCCGTTTCCTTGAAACAACAAATACCGGTACATATTTTTTTGATTTATAACCCAATGTTCCGTCTTTCCGAGATGTTACAATGGCTTCAATTTCCGTAGACAGACGGCACACTATCGATGCACTACCAAGAGCGGCCAGAGGCGGCGCCAAAAACAAAGACAAAGCCAAAATAGGCACAAATCTGTCACGGTTAAAAGTCAAACAAAATCAGTTCCAAAACACAGAGATTATTTCACGGACCCCCTGCAGTCAGGTGTCCATCCCGAGTTGAAGCTCAGTAGGCCTACTTACGGGTTTCTCCAGACGGACGGTCAGATCCACCACGGACACGTTGGGGGTGGGCACACGGAAGGCCATGCCGGTCAGCTTGCTGTCAAACAAACGCAATTGACAAGTGGCCTCAAGCGCCTTCCGCAAATGGTTGGGCGCCAGCTTTCATTCGGAAAGGCGTACCCGTTGAGCTCGGGGATGACCTTGCCGACGGCTTTGGCGGCGCCGGTGGAAGCGGGGATGATGTTCTGGCTGGCGCCGCGGCCGTCCCTCCACAGCTTGCCCGAGGGACCGTCCACGGTCTTCTGGGTGGCGGTGATGGCGTGAACTGTGCTCTGGTGGGGAAAGATGACACATCGCGTCGTTAGGGTTAGCTAAAACTGAAGCGAGACAATTCATTTTCTATTCACGAATATAACTACAAGTTAGTCTAAAGCTGAAAAAAACCATCAAAGTGTTTGAAATGAAAACAAAAGATTTATTGCAGATATGGCAAGTTGTGCCAGTTTATTATTGTGTGCTAAATCTATGTAAACATGAGAGGTATCATATGAAAAATTGATTTCCATTCCTTACTTAGAAATGCATGTAGGTAATATCTGTGTTTTATGAGAGGAAACACTGCCATCCGGTGGTCACAGTCATCACTACAGTGATCAATTGGCTTAATATTAGATCAGCTCTAGTCAAGGATGTCGGCTACCCTCCACAAAAAAAAAACATATTTGACGCGAATTTTATTCATGAGTATTTTTCTTACTGTTTTAAAAGACGAGAATTCTCGTCCGTGGCACTGAAAGAGATAACTGCCCTCTGATTTCAGTCTAGGTAAATGTTCAAAGCTCATACTGTACTACCCTTGGATAGAAACAGAAACTACAATGTGACCCACGATAAAAAGGAGTTTGACAGCCCTGTAGCTTCTATTCTATGCGCCTTAGAATCCGATGCGCCCTATAGCGCGGAAAATACGATAATCCGTCCCGGGTCTTCCAAAATCAACAACGCTGGCTCATTTAGTAGATTTTGTCATTAAATATAACGTGTCTCCTGTCAAAGTGTTTTTGAATCCTTACCATCAAGCCCTCAATGATGCCAAAGTTGTCGTTGATGACCTTGGCCAGGGGGGCCAGGCAGTTGGTGGTGCAGGAAGCGTTGCTATGACGACAAGCACGCGGGTCATTTCAAGGCGACAGAGAAAAAGCGTCGCTCGTACGCGGCTCACCTGACAACCTTGAGGGAGTTGTCGTACTTCTCGTGGTTGACGCCCATGACGAACATGGGTGCGTCGGCGCTGGGGGCGGAGATGATGACCCTCTTGGCGCCGCCCTTCAAGTGGGTCTGAGGTCAAAGCCGTGACAGAGGTGAGACATTTTGGCAGGAAGTCATGCTGGGCACATTTGTACGTGTAGTCGTACGTACGGAGGCCTTCTCGATGGTGGTGAAAACGCCAGTGGACTCGACCACGTACTGGGCGCCAGCATCGCCCCATTTGATGTTGGCGGGGTCCCTCCTGCGCAAGGTAAACATCAGGAATTAGTCCTAACCCCAAAAAGGAGGCTCTCATCCTTCAATTTTTCTCTATGTGGCCTTCAGGGAGCAAAATTCTGGACGGAATGCGCGCGTACCCCGCTTTTGAGGTTCATTAGCACTTCAAAAGGTTGAAAGACATATCTTCTTTTTTTTCTTCTTCAAATATCCGCTTGAAAAAGGCCGTTTCCTACTCACTCGTGGAACACGGTGATCTTGTGTCCGTCGATGACCAGCTTGTCACCCTCAACCTTGACCTCGCCGTGGAAGCGGCCGTGGGTGGAGTCATACTTGAACATGTAGACCTAAAAGGCATTAAAAACATGCAACAAGTTGAAGTTCCAATTCATTTTCTCTTTATTTGAAAATGCACTGTTCCAGTCGCGAAAGGTGTTCGATTAGTATTCGATTCTAGCGACGTGGATAACATTTCAAGGCCCAAAACTCACCATGTATTCCAGGTCGATGAAGGGGTCATTGATGGCCACAACCTCCACCTTCTTGGAGTGGAAAGCAGCACGGGTCACCAGACGACCGATGCGGCCGAATCTAAAAAGAAAAAAAAAAAAAAATTTGGTCTTTAGGTGTCCTTTGCGCTCAAGCTTTCGAAAGATGCTAAATACCAAAACTCAAAGGGTGACATGAAAGTTTGAGCAAATGGTCCTGTCAATTTGGTAAAATCCATTTTTATGAATCACATTATTTTTGTCCACAAGATTTTGTGCTTGCGATTCCCTGATACTCGCGATGGGAAAATGAAGCTTCACGAAGCACCTAGTATTGTTTTACTCCTCTAGATGGTGCTCTTGGTTTAAAAATACACATTAAAGCAGTGGAAATCTTTAAATCAAGAGTGCCATCCAGTAGAGTAGAAAAAGTATCGCAAGTGCTTCGTGAAGCTTCGTTCGTCCATCACTTCCTGATACTTTTGCAAAAAGATGTTCGATATTTTCTATGTTGCAGATTCTCGGGCAAAACAAGATTTTTGAAGTGAAAAGAGTTCTGAATATCATAGGAAGTGAGGTTTTGAGGGGAGGGGTCAAACAAACGGGGCCGACGGGCGCCGTGTTTGATCAGCGCTTGTTACTTTTTAACCGTGGAGTTCAAAATACGCCCCTGGCTTAAAGGAGGGCGGATAGAGGGCAGAAATCCAAGTGAGCCAATGGAAGCCGGAGTTGTGGGGGGGGTTGTTGATGGGACTGCTATCTACTAAAGGTCAAAGTGCAACCGCGACTTGGACGACTTCATTTTATCAGTACTATTATTACCCAAGAGTGCCGCGAGGCTTTCCATACAAACATGGTAATCTTCAGTCATCCGCGTCCAGAGGACCGGGGGGGGGGGTTAAAAATAGCTTGACATTTTCCCTTGAGTGTCTCAAAGGCTGACTTGGGGGGGGGGGGGGGACGGATTAAATTGCAACACGTGGACACAATATAAAGCAAATGAATGTGAAAATATAAAAAAAATCTTACCCGTTGATACCGACTTTCACCATTTTGCCCGAGTTGAGTGAGTCCTCTGCAGGGAACAAGGGAGAATCATTTCAGCAAAAATTTGCGATGCAAAATCATTCAACGGTTGAATTATGAGCGCGGGATAAAACGGAGGAAGTTTTGCGTTACCGTTTGTGAGCGCCTGAATCTGTCCTGCGACTCCAGGTGAGAGTGGGGGAGAGCAAAGTCGAGCGGGGCTTTTTATGGGGGAGTGGACTTTCAAGCCGCGCCCACCCGGGCGCCGCCCACTCCTGCCCTTCTGAATGCCAAGGTCAGCCAGCGAACCCCGATTTGCACGCGGTTCGGTTTACGTCTCGGGGTCCGCGGCTGACCTTTACGCTGGGACGTATAAAGAGGGCGCGGACTGCGGATCGGATCTCTTCCTGACTTCCAGTGACATTTCGTGACCCCGTCGTTTCACGCGCTCCTTTGCGACTTACGCAAAAGCGTGCACCTCACGGACGCTTTTCACAAGCGTGCTATATGAACGCAGGGGAAAACGGAAAGATTTGATTATTTGGAAGACTAACACCTTCATAGTCTCAAAAACATCCAGAAATTCAAGCTATTAATGTTTGAAAATGCACAGCTGTGAACTGAAAGTCATTTCCGGTCATAGGGCAAATTCCACATCGTAAAACTGACTGATTTAATTCATTAATATATTTTGATTTGATTAAAAATGGTATGTTCATCAAATAATTACCTCAACATAAGTTGATATTTAGGACAAGAAATGAAATATTAGCTTGGATTTTTCATATATTTTATACAGTAAATTTATTTAGTAATTTTAGACTAACAATTATGCGAATAAAATTAGTTCATTCGCATTTAAATACATGTATCATTAAATGTAAAATAAATATCTAAATAATGATTAAATTGCGATGCTTTTTTTGTTTTTCATATATATATATATATATATATATATATATATATATATATATATATATAAAATCGATTTGACAGAAAGAACACAAATTTACATACTGTACATTTTTTGATTAAATGAATCTACAGTATTCATATTCTGATTTGATTAACAATTTTTTGATTACGTAAAAATGTTGATGACTTAAATATTAATCTTATTAAAAATAATCAAATCATGACAAAAAAACAACAACACCGATTTACTGACAATTATTTAACTTTAAAAAAAGTTCATTCTCATTTAAAACATCATTAAATGTAAATGACTATCTAAATAATAATTTAATTTAATTTTTGTTTCATTTTACTATTGACATCACAAAAAAATAAGTCTGGGAAACAGCAAAATGCTCAATCAACAAAAACAAAACATATACATAGAAATATGAATAGATATATATGTATATATCTGTGTGTACATAAAAAAATCTACCTTCGTATACTTATGTTTTGCGGATACTAATTGATATGAATGAAAACACTGCTCATGTTTTCTCAGAATGATTGAACCGAAGCTATAATTACGCAACTCTTTGACGTCAACGTAAAACCAAAGGAAGGAACGGGCACAAAAACAAACAAACAAAAAAAAACCAGTCCCTTCTCCAACATTCCTTGGAAATCACAATACTCATCACTGGCCATCTACTTTTTAAATGTCTTTTTCTTTCAAGCAGACATATATTTCCAATCTCCGGGTTGAAGGGTGAAGCGCCGCCATTCGACGCACGCCACCGGATTACACAAGGCCTCGCCGCTGGAGTCTTACCCCACACACGACGTAATACACCGTATGTACCTTTTTTTGTGCGTGCGCACTATCAGTCGAGTGTTTGCGGACGTGCCATTGTGAAGCAACAGCTGAAGGACCCGAAAGCCGGGCCGCGTGCGTGCCGCCGCCGCCGGCCTCTCCGCCCGCCGGCTTAAGGTCAAAGAGGGGAAGTAAAGGGCAAGCTAAGATTAGACGCCGACCGCGCCGCGCTGGCCCACTACGCGTTGGGACTACTGGTCTGCGGAGATGTGCCCAGAACCATCATTTTCTTTCAAAACGTACCCACTAATCAGCAATAAGTATTTTTTTGGGATAAAAAACAATAAAGACTTCAAATTAAGCGCAGTGGCGTCCATATATGGTCTGTTAAACCGTTAATGTACATTTTTAATGGTATCGCTAGTTTTTTTTTATCTAGATGGATCTAATAACATTTGTATTATTTCTGCTGGAAATTTGTGCAACTAATGGAGTGCTCCTCAACTGTATCCCCCCCCTGCACACACACACACACACACACACACACACACACACACACACACACACACACACACATGCACACACACACACACACACACAGATGAAAAAAGGATTATTATCTTTAAAAATTGTATTAGTAAAACTCAAACTGTTGCTTTTTAACCTTGACAAAAGAATTTAACTCAAGTTTCAACTGTGAACTACTTTTTACAGCGTTTATACAGGTTAGTCTAAAACTGAAAAAAAACAAAACAGGTGTATGAAAGTGTCTTAAAAAATGATGCGAATCCTTTAACATTTGTATTATTTCTGCTGGAAATTTGTGCAACTAATGGAGTGCTCCTCAACTGTATTTTGAACCCCCCCCCCCCACACACACACACACACGTAGATGAAAAAAGGATTATTATCTTTAAAAATTGTATTAGTAAACCTCAAACTGTTACCTTTTAACATTGACAAAATAATTTAACTCAAGTTTCAATTATGAACTACTTTTTACAGGTTAGTCTAAAACTGAAAAAACAAAAAAAACCAAAAAAAACAGGTGTATCAAAGTGTCTTAAAAAATGATGCCAATCCTTAACATTTGTATTATTTCTGCTGGAAATTTGTGCAACTAATGGAGTGCTCCTCAATTGTATTTTGACCCCCCCCCCCCCACACACACACACACATACACACAACAGATGAAAAAAGGATGATTATCTTTAAAAATTGTACAGTATTAGTAAAACTCAAACTGTTTTTACAGCGTTTATACAGGTTAGTCTAAAACTGAAAAAAAAACAACAAAACAAAGTGTCTTTAAAAAATGATGCCAATCCTTATATTAATGCAATGACGTAAACTTCACGTGGCAAAAACAAAAGCTGTTTTCCAAGGGTTCCTTTAATTCTTCATTTGCTTTATTTTTGACTCGTCAGACGGAAAATTGTGCCACTCATGGCAATCTGCAAAAAATTTCAAATAATTCACACATTTATCAAAGTCTTTGTAATACGGTTTAGCATTAAGATTCTTATTCCAATTATTGTGCTTTTAATTTGAAAGGAAAAATCGACTTCTGGGAATATGTGAGATTTTTGTGCGTGAGAATGTTCAAGTAGGGTATGAAAAAAGACACTTTAGGAGCACCTAATTCCAGCATCATGATATGGAGATGTGCTTCTTAAACTATGGTGTACGGTGGGCCTATTTATGGTATACGAGGGATCGCATTGATGACATCAGAAGCGTTGAAGGATCACGTTTCCTTCTACCGACATGACAGTCAACTCACACAAGTTGAACCCGGACCGAAAGGTCAGCGTGACGTCCGAGGGGCAGCAGCTTGTCGTCAAGCGCAATTGAACACGGCTAAAAATTAAGTAAGGTGGCCTTTCTGTATGGAGTTCGTATGCGCTCCCCGTGCCTGCGTTGGTTTTCTCCGGGTACTTGGATTTCCTGCCATATTCTTCAAAACATGGGCAGCTATATTGAATGGGATGGTTGTCTCTGTGTGATTGCCAGAAGACACCTGGGATAGGCTCCAGCAAGCCTGCCTCCCTAGAGGGAGGATACCGTAGGATGGATAAAAATGAACTAAGGCTGCCATCTGGTGGCGTTTGAGAGAAATGCGAGAATTAACTGGAACCTTTGGAATACTGGGCACTTCTTGCAAATTAACTGCAATATTTGGAGTCATAGGGGAATATGGTTGATACCCCTCATTTATTTTTCTTGCAGAAAATACCACAATCTCACAAGTGAAATGATAGTATTGATGTTGTTACTCAACAAGCCACGAAACAATGAATCATGGTGCGTGCTTTTGCGGCCCTAAAACACACTCACGCACATATAGAATACAATTATATTGTATATAATTTTATATAAATGTATATAATTATATACAATATATTAAAAGATATTCTATTATTCTTTTCTCACTGTAGGTCTTGTTTTTAAATTTAATTTTATTATTCCATATGTACAAATATTTTATATTATATATATATATATATATATATATATATATATATATATATATATATATATATATATATATTATATATATATATAATAAAATTACATATAAGAACAAGACAGAGTGAGAAAAAAAAGTATAGTAAACAAAAAAAACAAATAAAGAAAGAAAACCAAATAAAGACAAATGGAAAAAAAATATATATATAATTAAAAAAAAGTGTATCTTACCCCATAAATACTTGTTCAGCGCATACCTCTGAAATGTGAGCATGAAACGCTTGCAAAGGCAGTCAGTCTTTTGTGGTCTTGTTAAATTGTGCGGGTGTACCCTACAAAATGGCCAGTGAGTGTACGTCACAAACGGCAAAAGCAGACATCGATAATGGTCAATCGTATTTATTTGCGCAAATCATACGTAAACAATGCACAGGATTTATGAACGTGACGAACTGTAAACCTCCATCTATTTGTTTTTGTTTTGAAGCCTACAAGTTGGCACAATGATTTGAACACATCACAACACTTCAAGCCGAAGGAAAACGCCGCTCGATGTGGAACATTCGGAAATTGTTAAATACTACAGCGGAACTACGAAAGCGCCACGGAGCTTCCGGAAGCGTGAATCTCCTTTTACCTTCCACGGCGGTCTTCCCGCTAACAGCCCAATCCGCTCATGGAGCCGATCCGGTCCAGCTTGAGGCCGAAGCAGCCTCGGTTCCAGCCCCTTCGCGAGCGCTCCGACTCGGCGGGCTTCCGATTGGCCAGGGCTCCGCGGAGGAGGCGGAGCCAGGGCGTCTCCGGCTGGGCGTCGGCCCATTTGGCGGAAAAGTCGGACGCCTTGGCCCCGGCGGACAGAGTGGACTGCTCCTCGGCCGGGCCGCTCAGAAGGTTCTCCAGGTCGTCCGCGGTCAGCAGCTCGTTATAGCGATCCAGCAGCTGCTCCATTACCTTCACCGCCAGACAAATACAAATTTGATGCAAGGGGGACTAATTCAATCGGGGAGACATTTCATTACTTTCTCCTCTCTATCCTTCAACAGCCCCCCCCCCCCCCCCCCCCCCACCATAAAAAAGGAAGTACTTACCTCTTTTAATGGGAATCATTTAAAACTAAAAAAAAAGATTTAGCTTCACTACTTAAAAAAAGAAAAGAAAATGTAGTTGACGTCTAATGACGTCAATGGTGCTCCTCAGTAGGGTTTCTGATGACGTCATTTCACGTCAATGGTGCTCAAAGTGTGAAGTAGATTTGTACTGAAATCTTTTATTTTTGGGATGCATATTAAATACGAACAATAGAATAAATATTACAGCATAAAAATCATAGATTTGTACTTTTGTAGTTTGGACATTTGAAAACAAGCGTATTTCCTACCACAAAACCTTTTTCATTTCACATCAAAGGGAAAGCATCGAAAGAAGGCACTGGGGAACTGAAATTTCACCCAGATGTTGAAGTTCAACATTGTACGACCACTTAGTTATCACACTACCAATAATGTAAAAAATACTGCGAGAAAGATGTGAAATGAGCCCAAAAACATGGTCAAAATATCACAAAAATTCAAAAACGGCCTATTGGGTAGATCCACTGGTGTGGACATTAGTTTTTGCTCGATATTTTTTGACTCGCTGGAGCCACCCTACTAATACCCAATGTGCTCAGTAGAGGACATTGTGGCTTTTTCAACGATGTCTCATATGTTTGGCTGGCATGCAATTCCTTTTGCTGTCTTGCAAAGACAAAATGGACACAACAATGGACACAAATGAATCGTCTGTCTCTCAAGGGAAATATCTTTTTCTTGTTTTGTTTTTTCAACCCCAAAATGCTTGAATAAGAGGTTAAGTTTTTCCCACACAAAAACCAGTTGGCAATAAAACGTTATTTTGGCACGGAGCATTATCAGTATCGGGACTTGGTATCATAGGATACTCAACAGACGTATGAAAATGGCTTTTTTAAGCAGTTGATAACGTTGATTCAGTTTGACTTTGACGCACAAGTCCATTTTTTAACAGTGTGCCCACTCTACCTGAGCGTTATCGGGGGAAGGGTGAAGAGCACGAGCCTCGGGGGTCTCCATGGGGGCCAGGATGAGCAAGGTGGCACCGAGCAGCAGGGGGCAAAGTAACATGGTGGCGGAGGTGAAGGCTTCCAACAAGGTGACGGGAAAACACACCGGCTGCAACACATTTGGACACAGTTCAATTTCTTCTCCAAGAATTGGGGGGTGAGGGTGGTATTACTTAGGCTACTGTATATTTATGGCTTAAATGATTGCGTGTTTTTTGTTTTTTTAATGAACAGGCAAATCTACAGTTGTAAAGCTTGTAGCAGCAGGCAAAAAAAAAAAGAAGTAATAACTGTGGATCTATATAATTGCAAAAATATTTTTAAAAAGTGCAAAATAATATAGTGATTTAAATATTAAAAAAATGTTGAAATAAACTTATACTAACATTTTTTTCTATTGGTAATAAAAAAAAAAAAAAAAAAAAACAATCATCTTTCTTGGAAAGACAATAGTTTCTGGAGCTGTATATAATTTCAAATATTAAAAGTCAATTACATTTTATTTAATATACGACAGAAACATCTACCCAGTATAAAGCTTAAAGCTGAAAAACATACAGTAAAAACTTTGGATCATGAGTTAAAATATCATTTGTTTAAAAAAAATGGGACTAAAAAAATTGAGTAATTTAAATACATAAAAGTTGTTGAAATAAACAATTGAATTATTTTTTTTTACCCCCTGGTATAATTTGGAGAAAAAAACTTGTGTGAAGACAATAGTTTTCTGCTATTATAAATTAATGGTTCAAAATATGAAGTCAATTATTATTATTATTATTATTTTTACTGAACAAAAAGACAGTCTAAAACAGAAAAAACATACAGAAGGGAGAATTTCAACTCTGGAATGAAAATGGTAATAATACATAGTTGAACTGTATATTAAAAAAGTTATTCAAAAGAAGTTTAAAAATAGATTTTTGGGGCTAAACAAGTTTCAAATTTACACAATAAAGTTACATTTACTAATTACAAGAATATTTCAAAAAGTGACTTAAATATTAATATACAGTATTATTTGTTTTAAGCAGGAATTTAGAAAGGAATCAGAATGCATTTCCGTAGTCGCGATTGAACGAAGAAAGGCGAGGACGCTCACCTGCGAGTTGCGTGCGCGTGTCTGTGCGGACGGGCGTCTTGTGCGCTGGCTCGTGCCCGGTCCGGGCTACCTCTCACTTGCCGCCACCTGCTGAGCGCATCACTATCTCACCGGCCTGGCCCCGCCTCCTCTTCATCCTCCCCCTCAACCGCTCTGTGGTGGAGTTGAAATGATGATTTTTCTGCCCCCCCCCCCCCCCCCGCCAAGATTGGCGAATCTGTCCCCTTGGCGGAGGCTGAATGTCGGCGCGTCAACTGGGATGCTCATTTTTTTTTTTTTTGCTTTCTTTATTGATGACGGCGAGTTTTCTCCTGTGGTGGGGAGCGCACTTTATTTTTATATTCTTCAATTATAGGTAACTTATATGAGGATTTATTTTTTCGATGGCTTTTTACTGTGACTACTGTTACTACCTATAATTCAATAGATAACTTTTTTTTTTTAAAGAACAGGCGACTTTTTAGAAATATGATTGACGCAGCAAAATGCTCCTGTTTTTCCCCGCCGCCATCTCAACGCGCAGCTTTGATAAAACATATGTAGTGGCATATCTAATGCATTTATTCACCAACTCTAAAAGTTGAATCATTTCACGACATCTGCTTTCTTTCTGGCTTATCTGGCAAAAATTGTTTACTAATGACTATGCACATCCACATAAAACTAGTTTGCACAATAACACAATTAAGGTGCTTCGTGTTCCAATTAATTTGCTCCAGATTTGAAATGCACACTGTTCTTATCACGGCATTACAAAGCCTTTATTCCATTTGCCGATATCCTCAGAAATGTTGAAAACCAGCGTACCGCCTGTAGTGCTTTCATCAACCACCAGGGGTAGTCATGTGCCCATGTGAGGATTGGTTACGGCAAGATTGAACACAAAAGGTGCAGCAACAACATATAGCCTGGCAATATAATAGTACTCATTCTTATATAATTTCTCTGCAGAGAATGACGACCATAAGAGCCATATTAATAACCTGAGGGATGAAAAAAATGATTTGAAGAATTCCTTAGCAGGTCATGTAATGCTTCAATATGATTGGCTGCTGCATACAGGCACAATTCCATGCAAAAGCCAATTAAATTGAGAATGTTATGCCTTTGCCTCATATGGAATTTTTGATATTTTCCTCAATGAAATACATATTACAACTTTTCTTTGTATGTTGGGAGGTGTTCAACATTATTTCTGTTCATTTTAAGGGATAAAACCATTTTTGGATTAGAGCGTCACAATTATAATTGTTAAAATTGTCAACACTACTATTTTACTTAGCAGTTGTAACTGAGTTGATATTTTTCTTTTTAATTATTCACGTAAAGTCTAGACTCTAGGTACTGTGTGTGTGTGTGTGTGTTTTTTTTTAATTTATTTATTTTTTTTAAACCAGCAGCAAAATAAAAACGTCAAATCTTAGCAGGGTGAAAAAGCAGGAAGCGATATGACGGCACGTTTGAATTCTCCTACTGTAAGCAAGCGGCTTACTCCCCTTTTTGTCTCAGGTCTTTCCCAGCATGCACCGCGCTCCCTTCACTGCTGGGTAAGTTACAGTCTGTCGGGACCATCTGCTCCTTGCAACTACGTCCATCCGCGAATTCAACGTAGCACCTTAAGCGTCCATATTCCAAAGAAAGCGGTTGATTCGAGGCCAAACGTCAGGCGGCGTCATATTGCTAAGGCTGTATTTTGAAAGGGGCTTTACATAATCGCTCATAAATACATACGTGAAGAAATTCACCCCGCTCATCTTTTTGGGAGAGGACGACATGTGGGGGTAGGCAGTAGGCGAAAGGGAGAGATTAGCAATCATGGGAGTGAGGGAGGAAAGCGGCGGGGTGGGGGTGGGGGTGGGGGGGGGTTGGACAACCGTGCTTGTGATGTCAGCAGAGAGATGAGTGCCGTGGGAGGGAGAAAAAAAAAAAAAAAAGTAGGCAGTGGGAGAGCGAAGAGGAAAAATAAATCACCGGGCACAGACCTAGAAAAGATTGATGAGTGAAGTGAGGCCAACCTGCGATGAAACTAAAATGTCAAATCAACGATGGGGAAATAACTGATTGTTAGTAGATGGAAGCAGCGCCGCGGTGGGTGAGGCAGAGGGAAAAACTGCAAAGGAAAAGAGCAAGGGTGGCGACGCATCACTGTCCAAACACACCAAAAAGTCATTTGTGGATTATTAATAAGTCATTTTCAAAAAGGGTGAGTCAAGCATTAGGAAAAGGACCAGCCGCTTAAGGAAAAACAAACGAGAGAGAGAGAGAGGAAAAAAAAGATCAAACTTATCTGAATTGGTCCCCATTTTTTGTTTTGTTTAGTGCTAACACTGTTCATATACTCTATTTATTTATGCTAGCAATATATAGAGACAGGCATAAGAAATGAGACACTCTTCCACTAGATGGCACAGTTTTCCTTTAACCCTTGTAAGCACTTGTTAGGGGCGTCCCGATACAACTTTTCCCACTTCTGATACAAGTATTGCATGTGATTCTCAAACCTTTTCAATGATATACCAACTGGGATTTTTTTTTCTTTCAGCCAAGTACCCCTTAGCAGTGCTTCATGTTCCAATTCACTTGCTCTTAATTTGAGAAGAGAAAGTCTTTTCCTGCCACTGCATTAAAAATCATTGAATTAGGTTCACTGCTACCTTAAAATCTTACATACCCCCATTTGAGAAAACCTGGTCTAGAATCCCCCACTTTGAAAAGATTTGGGGTAAAAGTTCTGCATGCAACCCAGAAGACAGGTTGGACGGTGATGTGACAAAGAGACACCACCATCAGGAGTTTTGATAAAACTGCATCGCGGGCATGTTTATTATCAACACCCTAGCTAAAAAGTGGGGAAGGGGACAGGTAGAAAAGATTAAAAATCAGACAGATAAAATATTTAAAAGAAGAAGGGAGGTTGGGCCTCAGTTTCTGAGGCGGGCTCGTCGAGAAGTGCGGGATATTGGCGTGGTGACTTTAGGCGTCTCGCTCTCCGTCAGGACGGCATCTGATGAGAAGATAAGAGCGTAAAGAAGGTAAAGGGGTGACGAGTGGATTTCTTGCTGGAGCTTGGGACTGCTGCATACATTTAGTGTTGTGAAGTAACGCTAAACGGGTGAAAATCACCATAATTGCCCTTTTTTCCCCCAGAAAACGAAGGCCAAAAATATGGCTGTCAAGTACCCCAAAATGCATTACTTTGTGTGCACCTTCCTAACAAGTTTGTCAGGTAGACTCACCATCTTCAGCCTCTTCTTCATCACTGCTAAAGGTGATGACAGGTTTGTTTTTGGGCTTGCGAGTTCTCTGAGGCGTCACAAAACTGTCGTCGCATTGGCTGGAAACCGACGACTTTGACTGGCCTGGATGGAACAAGACTCGAAATGTGAATTCTTTTTTTTTTTTTAAACCATACCGCCTGGCTGTAATCATGTTTTTTTAACAATTACAAAAAAATATACCCCTGATCATCAGATTTAAAGATTCCTAATGCAATTCAAGCTCTCAATTGCCACAAAATCAATTGAAAGATTTAATATATGTGCAGAAACCCAGTAATTTATAAAGTGCATTTTCGTAAAAGCGCTAACATAAGCCAGTTAATCACTCAAGCCCAAATAATTAAGAGTAAATATAAATGATAAAAAGCTGAGCCAAAGACAAGGCACACACCTCTCTTGGATTTGGTTCGACCTCTTGCGGGGATGGGCGTGCGTGCGGGCGTTTTTTGATTTTCTTCATCCATCTCTGGGCTCTCCACGTTCTCCAGGCCTCGCGTATGGACCGTGGTCAGTCTCTTCTCAAAGTCCTCCACTTGGCTCTGGGACGCAATCACAACTCATTAATGCCAAACCCTTTTATTATTTACAGTGTGCACTCTAAGCATTTACAGCAGTTGTGTACAAGTAACACTGGTGTCATTTTTTTATTACATGCAAATCCATACCATAACCTTGACCTTAAATATACCTGTATGTGATTAAATATTGCATGTACATTGTACTGAAGAACATTTGAAGGGGAAGTCAATCCAAAAATCTTCTTGACAAAAATATGTTCTGTGCAGCCTCACTAGTCTTAAAGGAACTCTGTGTAAGATTTAGACCGTTTTTCATTAAAAAGGAAATTACATGATTATAAATTTCCAAAACTTGCAACAAGAGTATGTTTTAAATATAATCATAGGTCTAGTTCTCATCAAATTATATTACATGGGCGGTGGCACTTCTCCGGAGGCGGCCATGTTTGTTATACTGTAGGTACAGACAATGGTAAACCGGTGCCGGATTCTTACGCGGCTACGTCAGCTAGTTCCGAACTTGTACAGGCGGTTGCGCAACACCTTGAATTGCAACTTGGCTCCGCGGCGCAGCTTGGCAGCGATGGCGAGCAGAGGTTGGTAGACGCCCGGCTCGGTCAGCTTGTCGCTGTAGCATTCCCAGCATTCCTGCAGCCTCTTGAAGCCGCGCTCGCACATGGACAGCAGGGACAGCGAGACGGCCAGGTCGCACCACTGACGCTCCGTCCTGCGGAGAAGAGAGGAAAGATGAATTTGAGGGACGGAATCCGATTTAAAAATTATGCAAATGGAACACCATTCTGGATCTTTTACTCGCCGATTCGGCTTTGCGCTGGCATTTGGGACAAATCGCATTTACGAGCTCTAATTCACTTTGCCGTTGAGTAATGTAAAACGTCCTTCCTTTGAGTACGGATGAGTCAGAGGTGGACCCAAGGCACAGGTCCCGCCCCGTCGTCTCCGACGACACGGGAATACTGCCGCCGTGACAAGATGGGTGAAGGTTATGTCAGCGTGTGATTAATAGGTGAACCGCCATTAAATGTCAGCTCGCCTCTTCACACACACAAAACTAATTAGCCACGCGTACAAACCGCCCGCACGCTCGCAACGGGGCCGCGGCAGGACACTGTCAAAGAAGACAAAGGCGCACGCAAGGCGAAAACGGCGCTTGATGCTCGCGCTCTCACCTGGCTGTCCTAAAGCGCTGGCACAGTTTCTCCACCAATGACTCGGTCTGTCTCTCCTTGGTGATGTAGGAGAAGAGCTGCCTAAAAATGCACACAAGAATAGCTTTAGATCGGACCTGGACGAAATAAGATATTTGGCGCATTCACTTTTTTTTTTGTCTCCTGCACAAAAGATTTGCCCTTATGCCGGTTTGGGTGTGCCATTTCCTACACTGCTTAGTTTCACCAGAGTAGAGCGGAAATTCTCAAATTGGGTTACGAGTACGCTTGGGGCTAAGAGAAGACAAGGTATGTGAACACTTCTTTTCAAATTAAGAGCAGATTAATTGGAACATGAACAATTCATTGGTAAATTGTGTTACAATGACTGCTTTGCCAACCTTACATAAGAGACATGTCAAAGAAAGAGGAGAAAAGAAAGAAATAAACGAGATGATGTGACACGTCATCTTCTGGACTTCAATAAAAGTATGCCTGGAGATACCGCCACAAATGCAGTTCCAGAGTTAGATACATTAGATACGACTGGTGCAATTACAGCATGTGATATTACTTTAAAAACAATGACTGAAGCATTCAAACATTAGCGTGTATACGAATTGCTCTTGTGTAATATTGCTTAATCGTCGTTGTAGTCTTTTTTTTAATTAAAATCACTGAATAAATAAAAAGGAACAATAAATGGTAAATAGACCAAATGAGTAACCATGTTTTTAATGGACTTTAAATTAGTATCTAATTATTTGAATAAAAGGATTGAATAATCGATTATTCCAATCGATTTTAAAAACGTCATTGTACTGCAAAACCCGTTTCTCCACTGTGCACGTGACAAACATCTTGAATCCGGTTGCTCCCTTGGACATTTACAGTGAAAATATAGGGGTAAAAATACTGAGCAATATGCAATATTTGGAACGGCTACTACAGACCAACAGCATTCTAATTAAACAATATTTCAACAAACTAATCTAAAGTTCGTTTCTCATTTGACGCCTATGAAAATGAATTGCACATCCTTGGCTCGAAGAATCTGACAGGTCCTAACGTAGCCAAGTTGAGACAACTCACTTCATGATGGTGTTGAAGTCCTGGGCGCTCATGCCCCTCTCCGGGTCAGACAGACGACTGATGATATCCGGGAGCAGGTTGTAAATTGCGTTGTCCTGATGGCGGAAGATGATTGGCGGGCGGCGGCGCGTGAGAAGCCAATTATTGGGACGGGAGACGCAAAAGGTGTGGGAGCGCTCACCTTGGAGGCCAGCTCGTTGAAGAAGTTCAGGGCCAGGCTGGCGATGTGCGGCTCGGGGTCAATTAGCAGCACGGCCACCTCGCTGACTTGCCCTTTGACCTTCAGCACGTCCTTTAGAACCAATTGAGTCAGTACGGTCACGGCCATCTGCCGCACCGACGGGACCTCGTCGCCGAGCCTGCGAGAGAAGACGTCGCATTAGCATAATGAGACGACCGGCCGCCAAACTTGAGCAATATCATCGAGTACGTAGTAGTACTTTCTTTGCCACATCACACCTATTGACGGTTTATTCTGAAATTAACTCATTCACTGCCACTGACGACTGTAAACGTCAAATATCCATTTTAACTGGACAGCTGTGAATCAAAATTCATTTCAGTGTTAAATGAGGTCCATCCATTTTTTTTTTTTTAAACAACATTCATAATCAGTCATTTACAGTACAAAAACAGCATATATTGCAAGTTTTAATATATGATTTTAAAAAGACCTTACGGGAAGAGAGCATAGGTTAAAAACTGAATTTAAAAGCGTTTTAAGCACTTTATTGGCGTTTACAATTACAGCAGATTTTCATTTGTTGTAATGCAGACTTGCAGAGGTTGACATTTTTCTTTACATATACACAAATATGACACAAACTATGATAGAAAAGTAATATTTACAATTCAGGACAATTGCAAGAACATATCGCTACTTACAAGAAAACGGCTGTTGAAATTGGCTGTAAAACTGGCGAAAAAGCATCTATTTTCTATCCAAAACTGATCATTTTTGTGAACAAATGAAAACAAAAAGTTTGCCACAATCAAACTCACACAAAAGCAACCCATTAACCATTACTAATTCATGGCAAGGAGTCTGATTTCTGGCAGGAGAACAGAAAGGCGTATATGGCAATCGCTCATGCCAATGCGGGGGCTTACTGCGGCAATGAACGGGGTAATTAATTCTTAATACGCTTATCTGAAGGCCCCAAGGCGGCAGCGGCTTGGCGGACAGTGGAGGAGTTTGTGTGGGAGACAATTAGGGGGAACTTATCAGGTGGGAAACACTGGGAGTGCGACGCCGCATTAGAAAAGAAGCGAACGTTCGACATTTCCCAAACAGCCTAAGGTTTGCATTGTCGAGCCTTTTAAAGGAAACGCTTCAAACGGGAACGTCGGCTCTCACGTTGGCCGCATTATGAATCCATTGAAGTGCTTTTTAAAGTCAAGTTCTTGACAAGTGCAAAACATTTTCATTTCCTTCCTACTTTCTCAGCCGCACGCCATTAATTTGACGCTTGACGGGAGAAGACCTGGTCTACAGTCACGACCCAAAGCTCTTCAAAGTGCTGGACTTGTTGCCATGGTGACCATGTTATCTTGACTACACATTAGGAGCGCACGCTAAGGATGGTGTAGTCAAAGTAAAGTATGAATTTGCCCCATTTACACACCAATTGCGGTAATAGTCGGAGAAAGGCGTGCTAATTGCTAAGCTATTGGTGAAAATATTTTAGGCATCTTGGGGGAAAATAAACACAACACTGGCACAAACATCGAAAGCCGGAAATGAGGTAAGACATCACCGCTTGCATTAGCTTTAAGAAGGGGGTATCACGTTATTAAAGAAAACCAACAAATATTTCAAATGGAAGAAACTTCATTTGTCGCACATTAGTCGAAATGCAGATTTTTTTCAACAACAATAGTGGATGCAGGAAATTGAAAAAGTACTCTGTAAAACAATTGTAGATTTTGAGTGCTGTTTGTTAATTTTGAGATCTGCTTAGTTGAATAACAGACTAACCAAGTTGCAAGGTTTTAATTTAAAACAGCAGTATTAATTTGTCTTGCATTATTTTTCAAAAGTATTCTGACATATAATCCTGACTATGTTTTCCTCATTCATATTTGTTTCATCACTATTTGATTAATTTAGCTTTTCTAAGGTTATATAATTAACATATAAAATATATCTAATGCATCATATCATATTTATTATACATGTTGCATATTGATCATAATTTTATCATTAATTAAAAATATATGAATTGCTCATTATGATTCAGTGTAGTAACAGTGGCTGAGACATTTTATTCTTTCCTTTTTCAATAAACTGCTGAATGAGACAACCATCCACGCAATGTGCGGTTCAATCAACTATGAGACATGTTCGTTTAAGGATTAATAGAAGTGAGCATTACATATCGATTAGACTCTGTACCTGGCATATAAATTTTGGGTCCAGGGCTCCAATATGTTGGGGAAGCGGACGGTGAGGTCCCCCAGGGCAATGATGGCGTTGGCCCTGACCACGGGAAGGGTCGAGCGCTCCAGCACAGTGAACATGAGACGGGCGTTCTCCTCGCAAACGCACGGGCTGGAGCAAGGACAGATTAAAATTTAGAAAAAAAAACGAAATTATCCTAATGATTTGATTCGTTACAGTCTCCTCAGCGAGAGGACAAGACAGCGGGGAATGTGTTTACCTAATCATCATGTACTGCGAGAGGGCCAGACAGGCAGCCGTGGTGAGCTGAGGGTGGGAATAGCGTCCAGGGGAGCTGCAGACTTTCACCAGCAAGGGAAGAAATGCACTCAGCATGTTCTCCTCTTGAGGGGAGAATGGAGTGGGTGGGATGTAAACAAAACATGACATTAGCATATGAATACAGCAGCGGGCATTTAATGAGCAGCTAAACACGGGACAAAAGGAGAAAATTGGACGTGACGGTTACCAGCCAGTAATTCCGTCTCGCAGATCTTCCTGATGAGTTCGGCCTCCGTGTCTTCCGCCGAGGCGCCGACCAAGCCCAGCTCCTCCTCCATTGTGCTCTCGTTTGCGGTTAGCTGTTGGAAAATTGAAGCTTGACGCGAGTACTTTGGGGATCGCAAAGCTCAGACTTGGCACTTACTGACAACGTTCATGAAAGATGATTTTGTAGATCAAGGTCAAGTCAAATGACACAAAAAAGAATGCAGAACTTACTAATAAAATTCATTCCAGAATACATACAAACATACATAAATGTCTCATAGATCCACTGTCATTGACAGCTCGGACAACAAATATCAATTTTTACTTGGATGGCTTTAAATGTTACCGCATTTTCCGCACCGGATTATAAGGCGCACCCTCAATTAATGACATATTTCAAAACTTTTTCAATCACAATAAAGTAATACTCAAAGTAATAACAATAACTCAAATAATAACTCTAAACTCTCAGTATTACCAAACTTGTTCAACTGTAAACACAGAAAAGACTCAGGTAAAGCTTACTTTATCAGTTCATTCCCCATCTACGGATCCCAATATCAACATTGATCCATATATAAGGCGCACCTGATTATAAGGCGCACCATCAGCTTTTTCAAAAAATTAAGGCTTTTAGGTGGGCTTTATAGTGCGGAAAATACGGTAATTTAAAATACCAACTCAGGAGGTACAAAAGTACAACAGAAGCACTTTCATTCATTGAGTTTCACTCATTAAAAAAAACAAAACAAAACTATTATGACATGGTGGAAACAAGTGATCTGAAAAACGGTGCACAATAAAAACGTGGCACGCTAGCGCTATACAAAAAGCAGCTGTGTGTACCTTCGCTTTGCTGGATGGCCCCTTTTCCTTCTCCTCCCTCTCTTCGGTCTCTCCTCTGCGCCTCCGCAACTCACTGCTCACGCTGCGCTCCAGGTGAGACACCTGCCAGAAGGCCACGCTGCCACACAGGGCCAACAGCTGAGCCAGACACACACAGTTCACTGCGGGAGAGGAGAACAGGTGTGAAGCCACTGCGTGAGTGTGTGTGTGTGTATGGGGGGGCACCAACAAGCATTCAGCATCATGATATACCTTGTTCACCAGACTCTTGAGATCCCTCTTGCTCTTGACCCACATCCTTGTTAATCACGGCGCCTTCGGAAATCTGATCCAGCAGGAGTCGAGCGGCTCGTCGGATCAAGTGGGAGCACAGCTGGTCAGGGGATTCGGCCAGAAAGTAGATGAGGCGGACGGCTTGCTCCATGAAGCTCTGCCAGTGCGGGTCCTCCATCATGGCACCTTGGGGGGGGGCAAGGTCAGCAGCTGAGCCGCACCGAAAACAATAACATACCGAGCGCAATACCTTCGGCAATTGCTTGTGTGAGGCAGGTAAAGAGATGATGCTCTTGGGGCAGTCTGAATGGAGCACCTCTTGATTGCTGATGAGAGACAAACTGCATGTTATTAAGTTTCCATTAATGCATTCATCGATTACCTTGAAAAAAATCCATTTGGATGGCTTTAGGGTTGCAACTAACCCTTATTTTAATAATCAATTGATACATTTTCATTTCCATGCCTTCATTCAAACAGATTATTTAAAATTGACAGCAGGCCAACGAGAATCCGGTTTGCGCCGTAATGTCAAAAGGGAAAAGGGGGCAATTTTTTTCTTTATAGGTTTGAATCAAAGTAATAAACCAAAAAAATATTTAGCTATAAGGCATCAAGAATAATTTGTAAATAGTGAGCAAAATGTGCAGATTTAAAACCAGTTTTATCATCCATTTATTTATAGATCGCTCCGCCAAAAAAAAAATATATATATATAGCTTGTGCATAACTTGCTAACCCTAATAATAGATTTACTATAAAAACCCTCAAATACCTAATTCACACTTTTTATTTTTTCATACCATCCCTTGGCTCATGTGTCATTAAAAAAACGAGGTCCTTGAGCAGAATACTCAAATTAGTCTATTAAATGGTCAATATCACATCACCTATTTTGATTTGGTGGGGGGGGTGATTCAAGGCCATGATGTGTGTGTTTGTGTAGAGTGTACACTTTCATGAAGAAAAAAAAAAGTTATGGGACACCTTTTATAACAACAGCACTTACCCTAACGTGGTCAGTGATGCTGCAGATGGTGATGACGGTGTCTCTCGCCAGCAGAAAGTCCTCTTTTACTTTTTCCCCCAAAGCCACGGAACAAAAAGTGTCCAGATTGCTGAGCACCACCTCCCTTTCGGCCCTGTTCATAAACGCATCCGTGCGGGCGGGGCATGTGGGCAAACGTATGCCATTACGCAAAAGATACGGCCTACATTTACTCAGGCGCTGCGAGGTGGCCTCGCAGCTGGCCAGATAATGTACGTGGGAAGCCGGGTTCGAATAAACGCATGCGGTTTAATCGGTCGTGAACGCCGCCGGCTGGATGAAGACAGGCGGCGGTGTGGGCGGACTACAGATCGTCTCGCTTTACTCCCGCTCACTCTACCCTGGAGCAGTGGAAGTCTTTGAGCATGGGGGGGAAACACTAAAAATATTTATACCCAGCGAAAGGCACTGGCAGCATTCCTCCGTATTTGGTCGTGACTTTGATCATCCAGAAAAGCAACTGACGTTTAGCGTGGTGACAAATGAGACGATTTTCTGGATGATGCGCGATCGACATTTCTTTCCAGGATCCGTCGTACAATGTATATTTCTGCACAAACTGGATGATAGGTGTCGAACTCCAGTCCTCGAGGGCCCAGCATGTTTTTGAACCTTCCTTCTCAAACGCACCTGATTCAAGTGATCAGGTTCATTTTCAAGCTCCAGTTAACGAACTGATCATTTGAATCAAGTGTGTTGGGGAGAGAAAACTGGAAAACATGCATTATACCGGCCCTTGAGGACTGGAGTTTGACACTTATGATGATGTGTCTGGTGGTTGTCTTACCGTGCAGCCATGCCCAGCAGGAGCACAGCAGCTCGCCTGTATAAAGCAGATGCTTCTGTTTTGCCGGTAAACCTCCCCCAAAGGACCTGCACCACAGTGGACTGCAGACTGTTGCCGCCGCCGAAGAACTCCTGCACCTACAGGGACGTAATTGGATGTTTTCGAGGTGAGGTCTGAATCACTGTGAAAGGGGGCAATTACAGTCTTGTTTGTCATTAAGTGATTATCATCCCACGTCAACACTCACGACCCGACACTGCGACAGATTCACCCGCAACTTTAGTGGAAGCAGGTAAAAATATTGTCGAATTCCCAGCGTTAGCGCCAACTGCTACACTTTCAGCATGCTGCAAATATAAAACATTGTGGGCCTTCTATCTACCAATAAGCTACCATATCAAGAAGAGTGAGGGGGGTTAAATAACGCTGCTATTCTACTTAACGATTTAGTCACTTATGTTAATATTCCTAATAAAATAACTTAGCTTCTGTATTTTTTTTCTACGGTTGATATGTCATTGAATCAAAACTTTATATGGGTTTCTACAGATCCCCTCTAATGTGCTCACCAACCCCTGAAAGCCAATTGAGAGGACTATACATCATCAAATATGGTCATGTTGTACCTCCCCGAAAAAAATGTGCGACCAAATCCTCTGTGACCAACTGAAAACGTTGGTAGTTAATGCGGAGGATCACGAATGAGCTACTCACAATTTCCTCAAGACATTGAATGGTCCCGAGAGATGCGTCCACCATCAGCTCCGACAGACTGTCCACCAGAGTCTGCGCTTTCATCCTGGGGGGGATGAAATAAGATTAGTTTACATATAACAAACTCACTTGATTAAGCTCCAGGTAAAGTCAAATCGATCCACGAAAAGGCTTGACTGAAGGTTGGTAATTGCAATCCAATTATGTGGAAGACATTGACTGTATGCCCTTGTGAGTACAGCATAGTTGCGATGCACTTAGATGTAAATATAGCGTGGCGGGAAACCTTTCTTAACTGAAAGGTTTGTATTTAGAGGCCTAATTTCATGTAAAAATATTTATTTTACACGCCAGAGTAAAAAAATGAGCCACTATTTGAGGAAAACGTTCATTGCTATTAGCACAAAGTGTTTTCCGAACCTGTTGGTGTCTCCTTTTGGGTTGAGGTAGAGGCGCCTGTAGGCTTGGACAACTGCGTCTTTGATGGCGGCGTCAGTGGACCAAACCAGAGGCAACATCTTCCTCACGCCGCTCAGAGAGTTGGCGACGCTGAACTCGCACACGGTCACACAAAACTGAACCGCCTCTTGAACCACTAACAAAAAAAAATAATAATATTAGTAATAAGGAACAAGACGTGAACTGTGGCAACTTCTGAAAGACGATTTTTTTTCAACCTGTAGTGGTTTTCCAGTAAAGCATGGAGTTGATGACGTAGATGGCTCTCTCCACTTGAAGGGCGAAGGTTTCCGTATCTTTGAGGTACTGCACCAACATCTCTTGCTTTTTAAGTTCTGCATCCTCTGCCTCTTTATCACCTTCTTTCCGTGGGGTTGGAGGTGAGTTCTGAACATCTTCAGGGGTATCCTCGTCGGAGCCTAAGGAGAGGAGAAAAATGTGTCAAATTTCAAAAGTCTTAATAAGGATTCCTCAGTTGTCATATGGAGAGAGAAGATTGCTTAATTGTGCTTGCACCATGTGGTTCTCAAATGGGGGTACATGAAGGAACTTTAGGTGGAATGTGAGATTTAACAGGGCTTCTGCATGTATCAGCAAATGCAATTAATGGTGTGACATGTTCAGCCCAATTTTCTTTTCAAATTAAGAGCAAATTTGGAACATGAAGCAAGTTCTTGTTAAACTGTGTTTTTGTGACTCATTTGCAATATGTCATATGACTTAAGTTTTACATGGATGCGCATGGTCATTAGTGATGTTGCTGATGTTGTGATGTGGTCTTATGTGCCCCCACTCCCAGTAGCACCAATAAAAAATCGTGACCCCTTCCATCATTGAATTTGCCCATCCCTGATTTACAGCACAGCGTCATTGTCGTGGAGGTTTCCTTTCTGACATACTCAAAATGCCATTTCCATTATGCACTTGTCAATTATAATTAATTGCCATAAAAAGATGTCACAGGAATGTCCTCTACTAATAATGAAACGCTAGGAGTGAATCTTATTAGGGTTCAAAATCCAGAGAATTTGTGCTGAGTGACGCACAAAGTGAATTGAATGACGGGTTCACCTTTGAAGAGAAGGGCCAGTGTGTCCATTAGAGTGTCCGAAGACAGAGCGGACAGGGCGGCAAACATCTCCGATTCGGGGAAGCAGCCGTGGGCCTTAATACAGAGCCGCACGGCATTCCTGGACGGGTAAGCCAAAGGGAAAATAAAGTCACATCAAAATTGTCTAACATTGTACCAGCGGCGACCTCTACCGTTACCTGTACTTGTTGATCCGCAGGTATTGCGCAATCATCACCGCCGTCGCTCGGTCATCCTCCATCGCTTCTTCCACGTCCGTCTCCTCCTCAGAATCAGCCGAGCGATCCAGCTCTTTGCCGACGGTGATGCGAAGTTCCGGTTCCATGGCGGCCCACAGCTCCGACGCTTTAATTACTGTATGGACAAGTTGAGTCAGTGAGGAAGACTACAGTCGTGCAGTGAACACGAGGAAATAAAAACCTTTTAAATAGTTTCACTCCTCTATCCATTTAAATATACTAAATTTGTTATTTTTTTCATAACCTTAAACAATATGGATAGACAATTCAGCACGTTTGTGAATATGCATGTAAAGAAGCGATTTATTTCACTAGATTTGTAGTGGTATCTCTCTGCATATTTTCTTCAGCAGCTCCAGAAGAAAGATCGTTGAACATGATCATTTGTTGACTCCATATATCTCAGTAATTTAAACTAGAGAGGACGAAGATTTGCAATTAAGTGATAAAACAATTTAGCTATGTGCTGCTTACTGATCCAATTCATTTGCTCACCGTTTGAAAAGAACGGTATTTTTTTTTCCACTTCATTAAACTACATTAGTTGCTTAAGCACGTAAATCTGCTCGTTGCCCTGATTCGACTTTTATTTTGTCACATCCCGGGGCACCCGTGCTTTTCATCTTTTTGTTTGATATGTGGACCGGTGGTCTTTTGAAGCCATTTCAATTATATTGAAAGGCTTCGAGAAGAACTCCTGCTACACTCACATTAATGAACCCGCACAAACTTGAATGGGTCGCGTGGAGCTGGGAAACAGGTGTAACTTTATGACTCAAAGCACTTAGACTGAATGCGTCCAAGACGTTTGATGTGGCTAAAAGCGGAAGAATTGCGTCATGCTCTTCAAAAAGTAAATTCTTGCGTGCTGAACAAAGAAACCGGATGACGTATTGGCATCAGGAGGCCGAGCGCTGTGAATTAAAAGTGAGACGGAGGAAAATTTATAGCAAAGAAATGGCAGCGCGTGACCTGCTGTGTTGAGGTGAAACGGAAATACTTATTGAGCCCTCAGATTTCCAAAGAAGCAACTCATTGCTGACCGAACAGCTGGGTGAACTCCAGGCCTCCATACACACGCTCACACACACTATGGGCTTCATCCACATGATTTCTCCAATGTAACTTTGAGAGGAGAACTCATGTTGGAGCCAGGTTCCTGTAGGTGGGCCCTTACGGCAGAGCAAGAAGCCTCCCTTGCGCTGCCAAGATTACCCAGCAGTTGAGGCAAGAAGAAGCCAGCTGTTCGGTCAGCTCGTATTCGCCTTGGTTTCATCATTGGGCAAAAAAGGGAGACCACTTAGGGTGTCCCGAGCTGATATCGGTCCAATATCAGACTCCAAAAAATGTCATCGGATTACGAGCGTCATATCATATTTATAAAAGAATGTATCATTCCTGTGACACCCAAAAGACCGCATGGAGACAGTCATTAACTCATTCACTACCAGCACAAGACCCCTGACATCTATATCTGTCATTAGCAGTGAATGAGTTAATAATCACAAGCTCACCTGGCGCGCTGCCGCGCAACTTGTCTTTCATCTCCCTCAATTTGGTTGTCTCCTTCTCCAGGGGTTGTTTTAAATCAGCGCTGCTCAACTGAAGGCCACAGAGACGAAAGTGAGGTGTGGAAGGACATCTCCGGGTCGCAAACGATTTTGACAGGAGCTACCGTACCTTGCAGCTGTAGGGATTATGCGCGATGAAGGCTGCCAGCAGCTGGATGGCGCTCTTGACCACATTTATAGATTTGTCCATCAGCCTGCCCACCGCCAGTCCCATCACCTCACTGTACCGACACAGTGGCAAGGCCTAAACACGGGAAAAACGCTTCATGAGTAAACCAACCAATCACGAGATGAACTTCCGAGACCGGGGAGCTTACTTTGCTGTTGACGATGCGCGTGTAAACCTGCAGGACGCGAGCTCTGACGTGAGAATGCACGTCGTGCAGGTGCTCCTGCAGGGTGTCGAAAAAGCGGTCGCGGTCGGCTCTCCCGGACTCTTCCAGCCCGTCGCCGCACAGGACGCGTACTAGGATGTCCCCCAGGACCTCACAGACGGCTACGCGCATTGTATGGCTCTAGGAACATTTAGGAAAACGACATGAGTGGAAAGGTACAGCAGTTGCTCGGATGGAGGTGGCAAAGTATAAATGACCTCTCCTTCCAGGTGTGTGATGAGCACACTGATGTTGGGAATCAATAACTCTGGTACCAGCGCACTGAGTTCAGACAGGAAGGAGGAAAATGCTTTGACCCCTGACCCCTCTCTGGCAAGCTCCTCACTTGACTTCTGGCCAATCTCTCTGAAAAGAAAAGCAATAAAAATGTATTATTAGTCTTGTTCTGTGTTTTACATGATTTAGTGGCACATTGATTTAGGTATGGCGAAGGAGCAAAGATTAATTGACAACTAATCAATTATCAAATTCGTTTCGATTACGGGTTTCAACTATTTTATGAAATATTTATTTTCCAGCCAAGTACCACTGCAATTTAATTATAAATGAATGAAATAAAGGCATACAAACGGACCTTATCACTTCCCCAATAATGGCTCTGACTCCATATTCGGAGCTCCACACAGACACGGCCTGCGCAAACACCGATGACAATTGCTCAAAGTGTTGCAGCAGCTGAATCACCTTCACACTTGCGCCTGTTTGCCATGGGATTAACAACACACTGATGTCAATGCAACAAACAAAAAATGTGCTATCTTTTCAATCCACATGAGCTCACTTGCAAGTCATTTAAACAACAGTTTTATTTCACGTTATGCTTACATCCTTCTGAGCCTTACCAAGGAGGTGATTGTATTTCTTGATCAGCAACCCGAGTAGATGTATGATGCCCTCTCTGGTGGGTTTGCTCTTGACGTGGCTGATGGTTGGATTCTCCAGGAGCTTGTAACAGCAGCAGCTCACGCAGCTAGCAAAAAACGTTATCATTTATTATTTCGATTCAGGTTGCAAGATAAACCACTGTAGCTTTCTTGGAGTACCTGGTGAATTCTTCTTCCACAAGCGAAAGATTCCAGAGGGAGCGGATATCCAACTGGAGGAGCTGAACGAGGGCCTGAAGGACTCGCTCCCTCTCTAGGTCCCACTGCTGGAGTCCCTCACTCGTTTTGGCCTTCTTCCCGCCCTATGCAAAGAGCGAAATGACTTCAAAATATCCCACGAGACAAAAACAACGAGCGGTTAATCACATAAATGCCCTCAGATTACCAAAGATTGTCGCTCATATCTGCCAAACCCTACAAAGGGACTATATCCTCTTGCTAACTGCTACATATACACTCATACAAACACACGCGCTCAAAAACAAACAAACATTCACACATTGTTTGACATCTCCGTCATGACCCATCCCGTTACTCTGAGGAGGGCAGATGCTAGTTAACGTCAGCGTAAGTGTAGGTGGGCCCTTACAGTAGTGAAATATAACTATAACACTACCAAGATTACCCATCAAACAGAAAGCAAGCGATCATAATCCCCGGTCTGACAGATCACCCTACTGCCATTACTACATCATTGGGCATTTTCACTTGCTTAAAAAATGAAATGACAATCATACCCTGCCAGGTGCCGCGATGAAACTCTGCCTGTACGAGTCACTTTCCAGATTTTCCGTGATTTTGCAGAGCAAAAAGACACTCATTTTAACTGCATTGAGGTTCTCTTTTCGCTCCGCCGCCGTGATGGAGGCAGAGATGAGCATCGAGGGCAGGGAAGTCGACAGGCTGCTGACGACTGCCACAAAAAAAGGGGAAAAATTCTAGTCAGTAAGCTATTTAGTGCAGTCATTAAAAAAAATAAAAATAAACGTGAACAATTCTCACCTTGCACCAGCAAATCCAGAGTGTCCTCCTTCACTCTGAGCTCCACGGAGTTTGCGTGCCTTTAAAATAAGGACAATTGTGAATACGGTCACTCGTGTAACACGGGTTTGTGATTGTGTGTATATTTTTGCTGCATGTTGCTTTATGGTTGCTGATTAATTACTAGAGTTTAAAGCTCAAGTAAACTTAAACAATAGCTTTTTATAGTTCTCTAAAGCAGTGTTTTTCGACATTTTTTGAACCAAGGTACATTTCTTTCATTGAAAAAAAATTCAGCAGCACAACACCAGCTGAAAATGCGGGGGGAAAAAAAGCTTATATGAACAATACAAGGGTTATGTTACCAATGTTTTTAACAACATCTTGATTAGAAATCAAATAACAAGAGGAGTTAAATATTGTGTTAAATATTTGTCAAATACAATTACAAATCCCTTTGGGGGGAATGTGATTATTCAAACTGGCTTGGTCCCAATTCCTTGCAATGGATTTTACAGGATCTAATTGCAAAAAGCACTGCAGCAGTTCTGCTACAAATGCACAATTACTCACTGTAAAACACTGTACGCTGTGTCAAAATGTTGGAGGATGCACAAAGGGCCTTGACCTCTGAATGCTGTCTTAAATCCTGAGGAAAACGAAGGAAAAGAGACAAGATCTAAATAACTCAAAATCCTCATGTAATTGCTCAATATGTATTAAGGTCTTTAAGTGAGAGGATGGTTACTAAGTGCAGCCTTGATGATCACTCACTGTTGAGATGAGACGGTAGATGTTTTGGGGAGATCACATCTTGTACGACGTACTGGTTGACCCCCCCGGTCGTGACCAGATCGCCCACACACACTGGGACAAAAAAGTCGCACGACATCCCTAAGTGGAAAAAAAAAAAACAAGTCAAAGCTGCGACTAAAGTCAACAATGGAAACATTTCGACTTGTTTGTCGATTAATAAATCAACAGACGTAAAATGGTAAGTGTAAATAATACATAGGGTTAACATTAAACATTAACATTAACATTGATACCAAAACTGTGGGTTTTTGTTTAATCAATTTATGGACGACGTTCGTAAAGTAGCCATGCTAACTAGCATTAGCCACGTTAGCACAGTGACGACATTACTGGTGAATATAAACACACTTTCAATTCATAATCTGTGAAAAGACTGCTTATAGTTTTAATCATGGAACGTACCTTTAATACTCGCTGCCCGGTTCGCCGCAAAGTCGAGCCGAGTAGGCGAATGTTTACACTCGGGCTCCTCGTTGGGAAAGTATTGTGACCGCCCTCTGATTTTCAAATTTGTAGCACATTGCGCCAAATGGTCTGAACTCCTGTGACGTCATAACAACGCGACGTTTCCGGAAAAGTTAAAACTCGCAAAACAGCGCCTTCTACAGGTAAATGTTTGCAATAAAATCACAAAACTATGCATGTCAAGCTTAACGTCTAAATATGGTATCTAATTTTACTCAAAAAAGAAAAGGAGTTCATATGCATTCCATCGATCTAAACTGTTTTTTTATATCACTCGCCGCAAATGAACGTTTCCCATTCAAATGAATGGAAATGCCTTTTCATCAATGTATTATTATTTTTTTTTTTTTTACTGTACTTAGGTTACTGTACTGGGTGGTGATAAGAAACAACACAAAAATACAAATAAAAAACAAGAGACAAAAGTTTGAGGTAGTAGCTGTATTCAAATGATTGATAACACAATCACACCCTCCCCCTTTGTACCAATGTTCCAGCTACATCGATGACAATACTTTTCACAGAATACCTTGCACTCTAAACAGCACTCGGTCAAAATGGTAAAAAATTAAATCATCACTAGCAATGAGATGACTAACACTTTTCAGGATGCAGCATCTGTGATCACACTATTTGACCTCTTACCTGCAAAACAAAACAAAAGTGAAATTTGTTCTCCATGGCATAATAATAAGGGCCACCTTATTTTCAGAGGAAATACTTTAGATTTTGCAAGTGAGTAGTAGTAGTAACATGCAAATTGAAACCATGATACAATTTGGGGCAGTCTTAGTGTTTATTATTTAAACAAAACGTTTTTTTTTAAAAAAAATGGAATAAGAGCACCAATGTAACCAAGAAAATCAGCTTTTAAATACACCTGAAACCACTTTGTAAATTCATCACATTGCATCAGACCAAGGCAAACACAAAAATGAAAAACAAAAGCACCATATGTTAAAGGAAGATGAAAACCAAAAGAAATCCACTATTTTTGTCCTCCCCTTCAGATCAGTGTTTGTTGCGGGGCAACATTTTTATTTTCTCTTTCTGTCTTGAGAGCAGCGTGGACAATACCTGCAAAGCAGATAACAACCACTTGCATTACAGAGTAATTACGCTAACTACATGAGCAGAAAAAAAGATTTCAGGGGAACAAATACAATTCAAATTCTTGCTAGCTCACCATTTTCCTCGTGGCTTGGTTGTCAGACCCACACATGCGAAATGGAACCACTCAATGGAGCACTGGAGACAAAAAAATAAAGTGCTTTAGTCTAAGCTTAGGATATATATATATATATATATATATATATATATATATATATATATATATATATATATATATATATATATATATATATATATATATACTAAAAAAGTTCATTCCTGATAAAATATGAACTTGTAACTGCTAAAAATGGCTAAACAAGCGAACTATTACTTCAAACGCCACAATGAAGTTGTTAGTGCCTACTGTAAACATACAACTGTAAAACAGAGGTCCTTAATTGCTGGTGCGCGGCCCAGTACCGGTTTCTGGATCGAGTGGTACCGGACCGCATGAGTCGCACCCGAAATAATGATGTTTTGGAGACAGATTGTTGAGCCTTTATTTGGCTTGATTTTTGTTTTTTTGGCGCCGCCTCTGGCCGCTATTGATATTACATTTTGTAATGAGGTGTTCCGTGAAATCTGGCCCATGAGAAATGTAGCTAATTTTGAAGTTTTTGATTTTTAAAATGATGATTTGATTGAGTCACACACTAAAAGTCATATTCCACCCCTAAAGGAAGACAACATGACTCACATCGGTGTTGTCGCAGCCAATCATCTCGCCGTAGGACACCTGATGGCACAAACAGTAAGTTGGCTCGTTGGGGTCCACCGGCATGTCCAGCACATCGGATGGGTGCACATTCCCAAAGTTGGTGGAGGGGGTGTTGAATTCACCCCTAAAGGTGAAAAAAAAGCAAATCAAATGAGGCTTCTAATGGCAAAACATGCCGAAAGGCGAAAAAGCCAACATACGTTTGAAGGAGTTTGACTTTCTTCTGGGCGCTCTTGGGACTGCCGTCTTCATCCGAGCTCTTGACTTTGGATCTCGTTTTAGCCGATTTCTTTTCCTTTTGTCTGCTTTCCACTGGAACGACGCAACATTTTCGATTTTTTTTTTCTCTGAGCGCGAATGAGGAGGCATTCATATTGACTCTGCACAAACCTTTTTTTCCTTTACTGGAGGTGGAGTCATAATCCGTGCTCTCGATCTGTTTTTCCTTCAGGTCGGCTTCAAAACGGGCCAGGTCTGTGTCCAAGCGTCTTATGTGCTTGTCAACCTAAACATGGAAGCAAAAATTGCCATATCGGGATATAAAAAAAGCCTGTCTTTAAAATTATCAGGATCTACGCCCCCTTTATGTACAAAAATGGTCAAAATGTGATAACAGCAGAAGTAAATAGTCTATATTTATATATTCGTAAAATTGAAAGAGGAATATTTATTACATCATAATTAGAGTATTATGACTTGTGAAGACTTTTGCATTCTGGGAGTCCAGGCTAAGCCAACCGCTGAAGTCATTGAAAGCCTTGTAAATGTCATAAATTGGCTTTGTAGTGTCAATATAAAAATTGGGGAGCTCTGGTATGATCAAAAACATTATCCATGATTTGTCAAATTGCTCCAAATTGGCTGACAGGTTCTTTTTTTTTTAAGTCTGGCATCAGAAGAAGTCAACATAATTAAACCTACATCATACATATCCGCTTTTAAAGATTCCAAAGTCTGATACGAACCATTTCGTAGGTCTGCATGGCCAGTTGCACTTTGTCATCGCCGAACTCTTTGCATTTGCTGTACGACTGCTGGATTTGCCTCAGGATGGATAACTTTTGCTCGGAGGAAAGACTGCGAGCATTTGATGTGTATTCTTTTGCGAGGGAGTCGATCTGTCCTTTGAGATCTGCACAAGACAAGTATTTTTCATCACCGTTTTACCCAAACTTCGAGCTCACACATCAAATCTGCGTCCATTCACTTCTCACCTTCTGTGCGTTGATCTAAATCCCTCATCAAATTGAAGTTTCTCTGCAACTCGAAAGGCAAGTTTTCTATGCCTAATGTGACACAGAAGAAGGTTAGACATTCAATAGAACGAAAAAGCAGGCAAAACTAGCTCGCTTTTCGGATCGATGGAGTCGATTTAGAGACAAGCGTCCGCGCCGAATAAAATTAATAAGCCACGGGATGAATGAGCGTTAGAGGATGTGATAATAAAGAGCAATTGTGAGGAGTGGGACGCGTGTCGCCATTTCAGCGAATTCTCTGCGTTGCGACAATCCAGCAAATAGACCAAGCCGAAATCCGCTGAATGCGTGGGAAGCACGTAAAAGTTCACGTTTCGATTTTCCTTCAACGTTGCGGTAGCGACAAAATATTATTTAGCCATAGCGCTTTTCAATGGTTTAGAAATGCGTTTTAGCTCGTGGAATAGCTTACTGTCCAAATAATGCTCCAGATACATCCCCGCCGCCATCTTGGAAAATGTAAACAACACAGCTTCCGGTGGGCCCAGGCTCGCATTTGATTGGTTGTTTCCACACGACTGACGCCGATGGAAGACTTTGGAGGTTGGAAGCATTTATGTAAATTAGAGGCCAAATTTTACGTAAGTAAATATTCCACGTCGTTAAGTATACGATAAGTAGACTTGTAACGTCGAAATAATAACCAAAGCAGCGCAGAATGATTCAAGATATGTTAAAAATTTATTGTGGGGTAATGCAAAGAATCCCATTCATGTATTTCAGTCAACTGACAAACATAATTGCAATGTCATTATACAAAAAGAAAACCCAACACAATACACATGTAGTCATTTAGCTATGCGTGGATCGTTTGTGAAAAGATACTTTGATATCTTCGAAGTGATCCAACAAAGCCTGTTTTTTTTTTTAATAACCTAAAACATTCCATGATAAATATGTTTATGATCTTTGTTGTTTCTGTTTCAACTTTTTCTTGAACGCATTCTTCTTTGCCGTTCTATTCTTGGCTTTCATGGGCGTTTTTCTCTGGTTGGCCTGCTTCTTCTCAAATCTGCTCCCAGCCGCCTTCTTGTCCGCTTTGGGGTTCCCCGGTTTCATCTCAGCCTTCGCGGGCGGCTTGTCCCCTTGTCCCATCGGAGAATCTTTGTCCAACTTGGCGACCTTGGCTTTTTTTGGTCCCATTGGAGAGTTCTTTCTTGGCCCTTTCTTGGCCGCCGTCCCGTTTACTTTGGCCTCCTGTTTTGAATCGGCCTTGCTAGGGACGCCATTTTTGATTTTCTGGTTTTCGTTAGCAGGATTGTCGGCCTCTGTTGCTTCGGGTGCCTCTGCCTTTTCCTCTTCTGTATTACGGACACACACACACACACACACAAATGATTCTTAGTTGATACTCTGGAAGCCTGCATGTAGCGCGCTGCGAAGCGTTTACCGTTTGCTTTGGGCGCGGTTGGAATCACGTTGGAGAATTTCTTAAACTTGGCCACGAAAAAGCCGTCCATGTTGTGAGAGTGGGGGTAAAAGCGCCTGGTGAGCCGCAGGGTGGGGTGGAAGCGACGCTCTCGGAACCTGGATCGATACGCAAACGTGAGTTTCGATCGCTGCCTCAAGAGGCGGGAGTGCTTTGACGCCAAAGAGACCGAGTCCTGATTGCGGTCCTCATTTAACTGGCGTTCACATGGACACTAGTTTTATGGAAAGCTGTTTGTTGTTCGGTGCTTGCAAACAAACACTACAGGATGGGTTAAAAAAAAATGGTATATTTTTCTTTAAAATGTGTCCTATATTACACTAACAGATTTGGGAAGATAATGAAAACAAAGTAAGAAATGATTGTGTGATGGTAGCGTTGTCGAGCAATTATTTAAATAAAAATATGACCATGTAAAATAAAAAACAAGGTAAAATAAATAAAAATGTAAAATAATTGCCACAGAAAGCAAAACTCAATGTTTTTAATTAATGATCTATAAATTATAAAGTAAGCGCCGCAGTTAATGCTTGAACTTTGATTGGCCTATTAGTATTTTTTTTTTTTTTTAACACGTTCGTTCTGCATTTTCTTCCACTGGCCACGTGCACGTCACATTGTGAGAAAAATACATGCAGTTTTTAGCATTTGCCCTACAAGTACATTCAAATGTATTTGTAAATATGTTTCAACTTATTTACATGTTTTTGTACAATAGACCTCTGCTTAGAACCGTTTTTATTAGTAATTTTAATATGCCAGTTTGGTATTTTCTCCCATTGCGCATGCACAAATCATATTATGAGGAAAAAAAAAATGATTTTTTTTAAAGTTAGCCTACAAGTACATTGAAATGCATTTGCAAATATGTTCGAACTTGTCATCCACGTATTGCCCTATTTGTAGTTTTTAATGGTATTATCATGTCCCTTTGGCATTTTCTTCTATTGCACATGCGCATTGAGATTTTTTTTTTTTTTTTTTTTAGCATTTGGCCTTCTACAAGTACGCTCAAACGCATTTGCAAATATGTTGCAACAAGTTTGCAAGCTTCTGCGAAAGAGTTAAAGAGACCCCTTTAAAATCCACCCGTGGCAGTCCGCTTACCTGGTGAAGCCTTCCTTGCCGAAATCCAGTCCGGTCGGAACCAATTTGACGTTCCTTTTCTTTAAGGCGTAGTCCACCACCCATTCGTTCTCCTCCATCTGGCGCGCGGCGTTTCGGTCAGACGGAGCTCACTCGTATGGTATTGCAAAGGCGGGACACCAACCATAATGGAGCACGTGCAGTAGACCACGTATCCTCCCGACGTCGAATCGGCGTTGACGGAATCGATGGCGGACAGGAGCAACTCTTTTTGCAAGTGGGCGGCGCGCTGGATGTCCTTTTCGTCCTGCCGGGAAAGGAAAAATTTCACACGTTGGAGGCAACGTTGCTGTAACTCACCAAGGGGGGAAAAGGGCAACAACAAACCCCCTAAAAAGAATCTCACAAGACATTAAACTACAAAAATATATGACAAAATTAGAAGAAAACTGAATATTAGAGATGTTACATTTTCTAGTAAAACATCGACTTCAAACGACAACATTTTCTCGGCCGTGCCGGGTGTCGTTTTTAGTTGATGCCGCGGGCCTTGGAAAAATGAACGACGGGCCACAAATGGCCCTCGAGCCGCAGTTTGAACACATCCGCTGGATTGACTTTACCTTGCTGTTTTTCACCGCAGGATCTTTGGCGATGACACCCGTGCCCGAGCACGGAGCGTCTAGCAGCACTCGGTCAAAACCACCCAGGACCTGCATTTCCACAAGTTCTTAGCGCGCAGCAATAAATAAGAAAATAAACCTGGAGGTTTCCGGAAACTTCTTAGCGCGTCCGTCACCTTCGGGAACTCCCTGCCGTCGTAGTTGCACACCACGGTGTTGGTGACCCCCAGACGGTGGATGTTGCCCACCACGCTCTTCAGCCTGTCGGCGTTGGCGTCGTTGGCCACGATCACGCCCGTGTTTCTCATCAGCTGAGCTGCGGCAGGAGCAAAACACACGTCAATATGTAAACACCTTCTCCGGAGACGGCAACGCGTTTTTTATTTAAAAATGATCTACTGATGGTGAATGTGAGCTGGAATGAATATAACTACTCATTTGTTATCTTCTATGACTTTTTAGACAAATTTGACCTATGCTAACCGTTAGCACTCGCGTTTAGCATTAGCAGGTTAACGCTAACTAACATTTATTTCACATATACATAATGTTTTGTGTACATTACACTTATGATGTCCTTAAAGACAAATTCAAACTATGCGTCAACAATATTCCACAAGTAAACTTAAAAGTAGAGCTGCCTTTTAGCCATCATTGGGTCAGTAATTTCCTGTTCTTCTTCTTCTTCTTCTTGATGAGCAGAATGGGCACATCTAAAGCTTGACTGCCCCCTGATGGTTAAAATTTGAACTCGAGCCATTATCAATTATTAGTAATATTAGGTTACATTCTTGGGTAAAACAGCCTGGATGACTTTTGGGAAGTTCTTTATTTTGTGAAGCTCCATGTGCTAGAATTTTCTTGAACTCATTCAAGACAAGTTTCATTGTAATTAAATGATAAATGTCTTTGGGATTTAATGAGTTCAAAGGCCGCTACCACTCAACCAGTAACTGTCAAAAGACATAAGCAATGAAGCCATGTGTCGAGATGGTCTTTGCATATGTTCCCCCCGAAGTCCATGTATTAAACATAGTTCTGGCAAATATTTTCTGTCGACCTTTTATGAAGTCGACAGACCCGACTTGGTTGACTTTTCCCCCCCTCCCAGCCCTACACAGAATTAAGTGGTTACCAATATAGGTGGTCTTTCCTCCTGGGGCCGAGCTCATGTCCAAAACGGACTCCCCCTCCTGCGGCGAGAGCGCCATGACTGGCAGAAAACTGGAGGCGCCTTGCAGCATATACTGACCGGAGAGGTACTCCGGAGTGGCGCCTGCGTCCAAACACGGCCGTGAGGAAATATCCATGTCAACATGTTTAATTTTCACAATCCCGCCGTTGTCGACAGGAAGGTCAACTTACCAATTGGGACAGAGGAGTCGTAAATGACCAAGCCCACTTTGGACCATTTTCCCAGCGGGTCTAAGTTCACTCCTCGGTTAATCAAGGCCTTAAAAAAAATATATATATACGTCACTGAAATGATATGGAATATTTGACATTATATACACATGTTTGACATTTTATATGGGAATGATCTCGTTTGATTGATTGATTAACTACCATTGATGGGTATAGATGTTAAAAAAAAAAGATTACAAGTCTGGAAGTGAATGAGTTAATAACCAATTTATTTTTCATATATAGTTAATAACTCAAAAACTCATTTTTCCACTCGACTGAAAATGATGTGATCAGGGCTTAGGTAACGACCAATCATGGCTCGCTTGTTAACTGGGTTTGGTCATGTGACCTTAGCAAGCCGTGCCACCATTGGTTGTTACCTGTTACTTGTTAACTCGTTCAACCCCAAAGACGTAATTATACGCCTATACAGCTTCCAGAAATTAAATCCAAAGCACTTAACAGTTTGAATGTTTGCAGATACTAAACAATTTAATAGAAAATGAAGAAACATTCAGCAATCAAAGACATTATAAACATATATTTTATTGCTGAAAATACCTAAACAAGTGTAATATTCCCTAAACTTAGTGCAGTGAAAATAATCTTTCCATAAAAATAGATAAAGTGACTAAACAGAAATTAAATTACTCTATTATACATCTGTGACATGTAGCTAATATTTTTCCTTAACTATGGACCAAATATGAACTTTTAAGGCTACAAAAGTATCATTCGTCTTAAAACAACCGTGCACATACCTGAGCGAGGTCCCTCCTCCTGGTTTTCAACGTGTTGGTCCGAATCGTGACCGGCCTGTGAATTTCGTTGGCCTCGAGGAACTCCACCAGCTGTTAGCAGGGCAAAAATAATCAACTCAATAAAAATCTGCGTTCAAAATCAATCCCTGAAATGGGAAATCGTTTTTGTATATACTATACTTGTAATATACTAAGTCAAGTCGACAAAAGTGACTTGACTTAGTATATCATTTATGCGCATGCTTGTCACCTTCCTCATTTGGCCACCGGGGGCACTATAAAAATGTTACCAGCACAACAGGACTTTTTTTTAAAAATCTAACTTTTCTGCCATATATATATATATATATATATATATTTTTTTTTTTTTTTGCTGGGAAAAGCTCGCACCTCGGAGAGAGGAAATAGGTCGATGAACTTCTGGACGAGGAACTCATTGTAGCTGTAGTAGGTGCAAAGATCCTTTATCAGCAGGGTGATGTAGTCCTGTCTCACTTTTCCCGGCTCCCTTTTCGACGCGAAGTTGCAAAGGACGTCAATGTTGTCCTTTATTCGTTGGTTGATGGTCTTCAGGTCAAAAGGCAGGATTCCTGTTGGATTATAGTAAGTTAGTGTTTTGTTTTCTTTCACTTTAGGAAATTGTAGGGAGTGATTCAATTCGGTTTTGAGACAATCAAAAAATGTTAACAGGAGTTAAAGGAGGCTCAATAAATGAATTGCAGACAAAACTGACTTATTTTTGCTGCTCGAAAGGTTAAAAAATGATCGACATTTTTTGTTGGGTTCATTTCCTCCATTAAAATCATAATCGCCCAGAATGATTGAGGAAAATTTGTATTTTTCAGCCATATTGGCCAGCCCTAAAAGGTCAGTTTTTTTTTAATAAGACTCACCTTCCTTCTCACTTTCTTCGGGCCCAGGAAGTCGGAATTGATCCATGTCGTCAATGTTGGTCTGTAAAGTTTCTTCCTCATCCTTATCTGATTTTTCGTCGCCATCTTTGTCGTCATCTTCATCCTCATCCTCCTCCTCATCATCATCATCATCATCACTTTCAAGCCCCATGGTTTTCTTTATCTTCTTTTCCTTCTTGGCTGCACGCTCAATGGGGAGAAGCTTTAAAAAAAAAAAAAAAAAAAAAAATGAATTTCTACTTGCTGAAAGGAAAAACCCACAGCTGTTTTTTGTTCAAATTTTCAATATGAAACTTTTTATCCTCTGTACCTCTTCTCCGTCACTTTCCTCTTCATCTAGCGCGCCGTAGTCGTCGACCATTTCTTCATCGTCGTCGTCGTCGTCATCCTCCTCTTCTTCCAGTTCTTTCATTCCGAGTTGCGCGTTCATCTTCGCTTGCTTCATTCCCGCCTTCTTCGGCTTCTTCTGCTCTTCAACTTGCGCCTTCTCCTCCTCGTAATCGTCCTCTTCCTCCCAGTGCTCGTCGCTGTCGTCCTCGCCGTCCGATTGATCCGCCTTACGCTTCCTCTTAACCGGCATCAGCCATTTGCTGTTCTCGTCGGTGAAGCCTATTGGAAAAAAAAATAAATAAACTGATTGCCTGCCTAGATAGGAATTTAACTCATTTAATCATGTAGGCATTTTTTTTAACAATTCAAGACCCAATCCCAGGTGAGTAATTCAATTTTTTTTCTTTTTATAAGTGCAATTGGCTAAAGGAGGATCTAAAAATGGCTGGTAAATGAATTAAGTGGGAATGTTATCTATTACTGCAACAAATTTAGTATTCAAGTACTTAATTCATTCAACTGCAAGCATTTTTTGGCCCACCTTTACACACTTAAAAAAATACATTAAAAAATGTAAACTGGGATTGACTGTTTCTCTCTCTCTCTCTCACACACACACACACACACACACATTACTCTTGAAATGTATTGAACAAATATGATCAATTATACTGTGGTTACCTTTCTTAGCTTGCTCCTCAACAGCTACTTTAGCCTTTTTCGAAACACTAGCAGCTTGTTTTGCGTGCCTGTAAAATGATAAAATGGTACAAATTGAGCATGATGTAAATTCGCAATCTGCAAGATGCAACATCGTCATGAAAACCAGCAACAGCAGACCTTTTCCTGGATCTTCTTGAGTGGCGTTTTGGCTCAGAGTCATCTGCAAGCAAAAATCCACTCAGTCAGATGGAAACATATACATATATATGTAATTTTTTTGAATTTAATGTATTCATGAACATGTTTCTATCATATAAAAAAAAATCACCATTTTTTATAAACTTGGCTAACTCTGTCTCGGCCCCTTTCTGCTTTCTGGCTTTCCGCCCGGGACCTCGCTTGACCTTGTTGGTGGGATCCAATTTGCGGCCCATGATTCCAAGCTACAAGGACACCTTGAAAAGACCAACAGATGCTCAGCACCTGTTCAAAACAACAAACAATGAAGATGCGATCCTCATGATGATGATGTGGGAATAATGTTATCAGTAGCTATTGGATCAAATATTTTTTCTCATGTTTTAGTCATCTTATTGAGAAATACCAGTGGGGCAAAATGCCTGTCACTTTGATGCAAGGCAATTGTACGCAACTGCGATAATAACATTGAAATCTAATTGTCATACAGCGCTACTTGGGATTAAATTCTAAATATTGGAATTACAATGCGAAACCCTTGGGTTGAAAAGAAAATAGTTATAATATTTTATAGCATACATGCTGAAATTGATACTTGCTTGGTAACTTGGGAGTGAATAATTTAAAAATAATCTCATTCCACCACAAACGACGAAAACATGAATCGGCCAAAAAGAACTACATTAATTCGCTCTAGGAGCAAAACGTCTTACACACTTCGCATTGAAACTTAGTACATGCTTGCATTCATAATATTTGACAGACTGTGTACATTTATCGGATAACGCGTAAAGTTTTTGCAAAAATGCGAACGTAAATGGCACAATTTGCACGCGGATTGTACATTAATAACCCCCAAATTGTTGAAAAAGCAACCAAATTATTTTCCCTGAGGACAAGTATAACATCTCACTTACGTTGTATCCGACTTTTGATTGCAAAAAGTTGAACGAAAAGCTTACACGTGAAATTTCAGACAACACGTTGTGGACAAACTTCCGGTGCGCGTGAGTGACGCATCATTACGTCACGTCATGTCTAGAATTAATAGATAAAAAAAGAACGGCATTTTTTTAAAATATCAAATAAAATACCAAATATGTTTTACATACCTGCGCGATTAAAACATTCAATTCTACATACAATAAACTTTTTTTTAAGTAAACTCATTTTACTGATGACGTTTGCATCATGCGACCGCTCGACAGAGTAGACGGCAAGATGGCGGCCGAAAACGGGAAGAAGCGTGGCTTGGAACATTTGGACGAATATGAACCAAAACCGGCCAAACATCTCCGCAGTTTGCACGATCGCATGACCGAGAGGCGACTTGTTGTTATTCTGGAGGGCGCCTCGCTCGAAACCGTCAAGGTAAAACTGCTTCGAATTCAACAAAAGTTTATTCTGTTCCCGTCGTGATGTGAGAAAGTGTTTATGATCTATTATTACATATTAGAACTACGAATACAGCTGTTATATACATACATACAGTATATATATATATATATATATATATATATATATATATATATATATATATATATATATATATATATATATATATATATATATACAGTATATATACAGTATATATATGTGCAGGCCTGATTTATGTTGAATTGCTTTTCATGAAACATTTTAAAACTATTACAGGTTGGGAAAGCATTTGAGTTGTTGAACTGCGACCAACACAAAAACATCATAGTCAAAAATGGAAGAAATCCAGGTGACATTAGACCAGATATTACACATCAGGTAATCACCTTTATTGATTTCTCTGCATGCAAATGAAGTTTGCCTATGTAAAGATGATGTTTCCTTCCATTAGTGTCTTCTCATGTTGATGGACAGTCCACTGAACAGAGCGGGCCTGCTGCAGGTTTACATCCACACTGAGAAGAACGCGTTAATCGAGATCAACCCGCAGACGCGCATCCCAAGAACCTTCCCGCGCTTCTGTGGCCTTATGGGTAAGTTTAACACTGTTTAAACCAGGAGCTGTCCAACTTAGTAGGAACCATTTATTTCGAGTACTAAGTCCCAAAGTTATCGATTTCCTTACTAAGGTACTTAAGTAATCGATGGCACTAAGTACGAAAGTATTTTTTTGATTACTGTAGTACCTAAAGTAATCAATCAATTCAGCACTTAATTTCCTAAAATGGACGATTACTATACCTCTTAATTACCTCAAGTATTTTTTTTAATAGTACATCTGCTTTAAAAAAATCAATTCGTGATCTACAGAGGTGCCTGGACTTAATAGAATTTGTGCTGGATGTTTTCCCCCATTTGGCCACCACGGAGCAGTATAATACAGACAGGCCTAAAAAATGTTTCCGACTGTCTTAGTAAGGCTTCATCTAATTGATTGATTTAGTACTTGATTGTGTCTTCCAAAATGGCTTATTCCCAGTTAGTATACAAAAAAATCGGGTTTAAAAAAAAAAACGTGAAACTGTGGTATGTAGACAATTTATAACCACTGTATGTGCAAGTCATGTGTTTATGAAGTTGTAAATTTGAAGTTTCAAGCAAGTCTTATGTAAGAAAAATCAAGTCTAGCTACACACATATTTAATTAGCTTTGTGCAGTGCGTCAAATGCTATTAAATCTTCGCATACAGTATGTCGTGGGCCAGTGGAAAATGTATATCGGGCTGCAAATAGCCCCCGGGCAGTAGTTTGGACAACAATATTCTAATGAATTGGATTTATGATGACAATAGCGAATGAGTTGGTCATTTTTTTTTTCCAATGCATTTCCAGTTCAGCTGCTGCACAAGCTGAGCGTGCGAGCGTCCGACGGGCCTCAGAAGCTGTTGAGGATGATCAAAAATCCCGTGTCGGATCACCTACCCCCCGGCTGCCCGCGCATCTCCACATCCTTCTCGGCAGGGGAGGCCGTGTGCCCGCGTACGCTGGTGCCCGAAGGACCGGCCGCCGTGGTCATCGGTGCTTTTGCACACGGAGCGGTGCGGATTCATTTGATTATATTTGTTTGTTTGTTTGTTTTGGACTCATTGGCCATCTTTTCCAGGTGAACGTGGACTACACGGAGAAGACGGCGTCCATCAGTAACTACCCGCTGTCGGCCGCGCTCACCTGTGCCAAGATGTGCTCGGCTTTTGAGGAAGTTTGGGGCGTCTTGTGATCCATGTTGGACTGCTGCACCGGCCAAAACGTTTTTTATATGGACTTGCTGGAGATCAAAACTCCCATGCGTGGACGTTTCTTGGATCCTATTATCTATGATGATAATGTTATTCAGTGATGGGGAAATGAAGCCTCATGAAGCACTTCTGATGTTTTATTCCTCTAGATGGCACTGTTGCTTCAAAGATGCTTTGGAAAGAGGAACTACACACATATATATATATATATATATATATATATATATATATATATATATATATCTCAAGTGCTTCATGAGGCTTCGTTTACCCATCGCACATGTTATTACAAAAACATTATTGTACAGTGATACTTTCCATTAATAAACCTATCAGTTAGTGTCTGTTGCATCAGTATCATGGAATATGTATGATAAATTATAATGGATCAGTATGTTTTGTTTTTTTTTCTCCATGGACAATACAGATTATTAGAAGTCAAGGAGGCTCTTTAGTTAATGGGAAAATATTGGTGACAACCTCTTTTTTTTTTTAAACAATAGTCAAGAATTGATTTGATTTTGAAAAAAAATCAATAAATATATCGTATTAATAATACACGTATGCCCTAAAGTTTTTTTTCTTGTTTTCAATTGAAATATGGTAATAGTAAAGTAATGTGGCTGACGGTATTTCACTGAATAGATCTCTACAGTTTATTTTACAACACAAGTGGACACTGAAATAAGTGTGCAAATAATATAGCAGGCAAACAAGACTCAATCTATAAAAACAGTCCTCTTAAACATCAGTTGTATGAATATAACGACATATGTACACAACATTACAGCGCATTGGAGGAGACGCTTGTATTGATCTTAAAATGGACATATTATTGAAACCTGACATTTCCAGACATATTTTTAAAAAAAAATTTCAGATGTTCAATACTTGATACTTCTAGCGATTTCCTTTTTTTTCCCCAGGTGTTTGGCTAAAGTTGAGTCTACAAATGCCTGGTTCTAAATGAAGTAATGGCTGCTTCTAAAAGAATAATCAAGCAGTCAAGTATTTTAGTACCTGAAGTAATCGATCGATAAAATACTCAATGACTTTATTACTTAATTACCTAATCAATCTTGGCCTCTAGGCTGGCCAAAGAGTGAGGGAAAAAAAACACTTTTGAAGTGCTATCATTCAAAGCTATAAGTTAAGCAAATTAGCATTAGCTAACAGTGTTACTGGCGGCTTCAGATGAGCATAGAAGTCGTAGATCACACAGCTAGACTGCAAGGTAAGCGCAGCTGCAAAGAGTTTCGCCGGATGCTAACGGTATTAGCTACTTATAAGAGGCACTTACTTGTTTACTCACTGAAGTTGTCAGTCTGGCTGCGAGGCCGGCGGTATTTGTGGTTGGCAACACGTCCATGCGCCACCTACACACTTAAGTGTGAGAACCGCGGCCTCCTCGGGTTAATTTCTTTGTTTGGGACTCCGCTTAGCAAGCAGTCCACTGGTCATCGCCGTAACAACAACCGGACCTGCCATTGACCGAACAGTACGTGGGCAAAATGAGACGGGCCTCTAAACGGGCTAATTTTATCAGTACAAGTTATAAATATGGCATTAAGACACCTGAGAACTGTTTTGAAAAAAATAAAAAAATAATAATATGTCCCCTTTAAGCACGTTCAGCATCCATGCGACGTAAAACGCTGAGTTGTTTTGGAGCATTGCAAGTTTGTGGGACATAGATGAGATTTGGCACAAATGGCCGTGACCAGGAAGGACGCTTCTAGAGGCATCAATTGATGATAGCGGTCGGCGTCGCAGTTGACCTGCAAAAAGGGAAAACGTGTGAGATGAAGACAAGGTCCATTTATTGATTTGTTTTGGCTTTGTTTATTGTATCAATTTTTCATTCACTACCATTGATTGCTATAAACGTCAAAGATCTAGTTTTGCTGGACTGTCATTGATCTATTAGTCAAAAATCCATTTTAACTGAGCTGGCAGTTTGCAGTGAACATAGAAGAATTAGACCACAAACACACAAAAAAATAAATTCAGTCGCCTAATTTGTAGCATTTGCTCTATTTAGCAAGTTAGCAACTCTTCTTGTTTGGCTAACAAATTAGCTTAAATAATGTACATCTATTCTGTGTGTACGCAAGGTCTTGGTATCATTGTTTTCATACATCTAAGGGAATAAAGGTTTGCCAGATAATTTTTTCCAAATTTTTTGAGAAAAAATTTGCTAATTTTTATGCTAGTACCGATTGCTAACGGGCTAGCGTCGGCAAATTTTGTTGGTCACCTTCAGCCTTAGAACATTAGTAAAACTCAAAATTAAAAGCTTGATAAAGCAAATCTCTGAAAAATATCTGTAAAATTAACAATAAATAAACAAAACCCTGAAATATGATATTTTGTTTTACAGTCAGCCCTATGAAGTAGGGCGATCAATCAAAATAGCGAAATCACCTGTGAGAAGGCCATAAAAAACAGACGCGTGTGGGAGAATCCCGAGATGGACGAGTCTGCCGGCTGCGTCTTCAAACTCTTGTGATAAGCCTGTCAACCAAAACACCTTCTTATACTCTTACATTAATAATAATGAAAAAAAAAAATCAGATTTCCAACCTCCAGCGCGTTCTGCAGTGCCGTAAACTGCACCCACACTTCCTGCTGCTGGGCCGCTGGGAGCGGAAGATCCTTGTTGGTCACCGAGCGGTAGCGGGACCACACGCATTGTCCTACCCTGCGCACCGTCTCACTCTGTGAGTAAACTAGAAAAGCACAGCGAAAATAACGTCACAGGGCATCAATGCAGGCTCGACATTTCTTTTAACTCAGGAATGTCAAACCCATTTTAGCTCAGGGGCCACATGGAGGAAAATATATTCACAAGTGGGGCGGACAAGGGGAATCATCATTTAATCATAAAAATACAGCTAAATAAAAGTACTTCCTTTTTAGTCCCCTATACAATATGGTATTTTCCCCTAAATTGCATGATGAATACAAATTTTCCAGGATCCTTTTTTCCATCTGTTCATAAAATACATATTTTGTATAGAAAACATAACAAGAAAAGCTGAAACCTCAAAACAAATTAATTAGAAAATAAATGGTAAATAATTGTAGTACAACTTGTTTTCAAGGAGTGCAGTGAAGTGCAAGAGAAATTAAACAGAATAAAATGGCGACGTATCGTCTCAGTTTGAACACTAGGTGGCACCGCCGAAATAACATATGGAAGAAGTTGAAAACCCACAAAAAAGTCACGCTATCATGTCAAATTCAGAAGCGCTGTGTGCTAACTGCTAAGATGTAAACTATGTAAATTTGAAAAGAAATACAACATATGTTAACATCATTTTGGACACTAGGTGGCACCAGCGAAATAACATACATGATGGAAGAAGTTGAAAACTCACAAAAAAAAAAAATCACGCTATCATGTCAAATTCAGAAGCGCTGTGTGCTAACTGCTAAGATGTAAACTATGTAAATTTGAAAAGAAATACAACGTATGTTAACAGTATCTGTCAGGGCCTTGGTGACAAACCCCGCCCATTGTCAGATTAAACCTCCCGGTGGGTCAGATCCGGCCCCTGGGCCGTATGTTTGACATCCCCGTTCCAAAGCTTCTCACCATCAGGTAGAAGCATGTGAAGGAGATCTTTGGCCAAAAGGAAACCCATCACGCCGTAATTCATAGCCCTGTTTGGTTAAAAATAAACATAAATCACAAAATGCTTTTCTACGACATAATCATCGAAAAGCTCATTCCTGACCTCGGGTATGTGGGATGGAAAAGAGGCGGGATAAAAAAGCCCACGGGAACGATCAGCTCATTGCCCAGAAGAGACGGGGTGACAGATAGACTTGAAAGCAAATCGTGAAAAGAACATCTTATAAGAACGTAAACGACGTAAAAATGTAAACGACTAACTTACATATCGGCGTCATGGCGGTCCTCGTGCAAAAGTCGACTGCGTCGCTTCTGCAAAGAGGACAGCAGCTGCAGGTAGTTGGAGAAGAAGTTGTCCACACTGATGGACACCTGCAATAGTGCAAGAGAGGACGCAATGATTTTGTGTGTGATTACCTCCGCCAAGGCTTTACTAGTCGCAATGCAGAAAACAGAAAAAAATAATGTATAGACTTACAAATGGCACTCGGAGGATTTTGTTTGTCACTTAATTGTTTGAGTCACAACGTGTTTATTTTTAACCAACAAGTAGCCTGCTAGTGAATTAGCATATAGAGCAAATATATAAATAAAAGACGCAGATAGAGCGCTTTTTTCAGTTTGCTGCAAAGAAATCTTTTTTGTTGTTTCGAAGTTAATGATGGAACAGGAAGTGGCTAGCTAAAACGCTAACAATGATAGATAAAGACACCTTAAAATTACAATTGTTAGTCTTGCCATCCTGCCTGAACCAGAAAGTGGCTAGCTAACAAGCTAACAATGACCGTTAAAGTCACTCCACAATCAATTTAAATATAAATTCTCAAAATGTATATTTTAGAAATGTAAACAAATCACGTTCCGATAAAAATACTTCATTGTTCTTTTAAAGTCATCTTGCAGCTTATATCACGTAGTTCCTCTACAACCTAGTATTACAACGTGGCGGCCATTTTGAACTCATTCACCCTAAAAACGTTTTTCTTTCATTTTTTTTTTTTTTTTTAGGAGTCCAGAAATGTAATGCCCGGTATATTTACAGATATTTTTCTATGATGGGCCTGTAAAATAGGCTGGTACCGAATGAGTTAAATATTATTCCTTTTTCCATAAACAGTGGAAATTAATGAACAAGATTGCAGCATAAGATAGAGAATCCCTATAAATCCGTGTAATAACAATCCAGATGTACTCATTCCCGAGGAGTGAGCGGCCGCTCTATTTTGGGAATGACTTTACCTCTGAATAAAGCAGGTCAAGCTCAGCTTCAGTGAATTTTCCTTTTGCCGTCACAATTCTTGGAGTCATGGCCTGAACCTGAAGGCAGAGGAGTTATACTTTAAATCCGACGGGAGCTTCAAAGGCAAACATGGGCTGTAAATCACCTTTGTCATAACAAACTGGAGAGTCTTCTCCTCACTCCACTTAAGTTTGTGGAGTTGCGATTTGAAGGAGGACAGGACGTTGTCAATGAGCTCCTCGGCCTGCCGGAAAACAAAAACGCTGAGCGGCGATAGCTCATGTAGCGCGGGCGCCGTGTCGCCTCACCTCCTCGCCGGCGAGGTTCTCTCGAAACAGATGCGCCAGAACCCTGTCGAAGCCTCGCTCGGTTTCCAGCACGCAGCGTTTCCAGCGAGGGGCCGTGGAGAAGACCTCGCTCGAGGTCCCGGAGTCCGGATCGCGTTGGCCCAGAACCAGCGACAGATTATTGGCCGTGTCGGAGAATCTGGAGTCCAGGGCGGGCAGGAGGGTGTGGAGCAGGTTGAGCACCATGAAGGTGTGGAGAGGGCCGCTGAGCGGAAAGGCACCGGGTCAAGAGACCGAGCGCGGGAAGCGCGGGTAGCGAGGGTGCATTGTGGGTCACTTACAGTACCTGGAGCTCAGCTCGTGGCCGCTCATCCAGTTGCCGATGATGCGGGACATCTGCACCAGGTACGGCAAGTTGTGCAGGAGGACGTGGTCGTCTTCCGTGAGCGGGCGGGAATGGAACGCGGCCTGCAGGCAAGCCAGCCAGTCCACGGCCGGGGCCGCGTGCTGCGGATACACGTGGGATGCAGTGACGCATTAGGGAAATTACAGGGGGCTGCGTTCTGTTACTAGGGGAATGCCGGAATCTAAGTTTATAGGGTGGACACAACTATATTGTGTAGTTTGAACAGATGTAGACGGATGTCCAAACTATAACTTCAAAAAAAAGGTCAGAAGTGCGATAGAATAAACGCGGAGAATGCGCCGCCTGCCAAGCTTCTCCATTATAGTAAAGCAGGCAAATGTTGCAACTGGACTGGTTGACCACGCTCGACTCTACTCCATTGCAAAAGCCATAGCTTTATCAAATGCAGAAGAAAAACCTGCTTTGTCGCCATCTTGTGGCATTAAAAGGCAATCACAGTCTTTACAGGTGAAATATGAGGAGATGTAACGCACAAACCTGCAGCTCCTTGATGGTCAGGCGCTGGTAGAGCAGTCCTTTGGCCCTGCGATGACTCAGAGGCGCCACGGCAACGGCCAGCTCGGAAGACAGCGAGATGAAGGCGCCCACGTGGATCATGCCGCTGACCGCCGGGGCCCCCAGCAGCGCCAGGTACCGATCGCACGAAGCCAAGAAAGGACGCAGGGGCTATGCGAGAAAGAGTGCGTCAAGTGTCACGGCGTGGAGGCGCGTGCGCCCGGCGTTTCACCGACCTCCCTCGCAACTTGGGACTTCTCCGTCTGGTTGTTCCACTCGATGGGGACCAGCAGGTCGGGCTGGTCGATCTGGCGGCGGAGTGGCGCCGTCAGCGTGGTGGATAACGTGTCCGAGCTTATGCGATTTTACAGGACTGACCTGTATGTATGGTTTGGTGGTTTTGCCGAGCGGGTCGGCGGGGTCTTCGCCCACGTAGACTTTGAAGAAGGGGAAGGTGGCGTAGTCCCTCATCAGGACGCTGAGGGTGGAGTTGAAGTCGGGGTGACTCCACTGGCCGGACACTGA